>NC_092722.1:131776957-131861056 GCF_047496885.1 Scyliorhinus torazame
AAACAGAAATGGCAGACGAACTGAATAGTTACTTTGCATCAGTCTTCATGGTGGAAGACACCAGGGGGATGCCAGAGCTCCAGGAGAATCAGGTGATCACTCTGGGAGATGCAAACAGCTGGGAGGGCATCCAAAGAGGAGGCAGAGAGCAGAGTCTCAGTCTATGCGGATGACCTGCTCCTATTCATCTTGGAACCACAGAAATGCCTGAAAGCAATCATGCAGCTTCAGCTTTCCCGGTGAACCCAAAAGGGGGAGGGACAGAGCTGGAGGGACTCCCATTCAAATTAGCCCAAAACAAATTCCGCTACCTGTGGATCCAGATAGTCCATGACTGGACATGGATCCACAAGTGGAATCTGACCAGTCTGGCAGAGGAAGTTAAAAAGGACCTACAGAGGTGCGATACGCTCCCGCTCTCCCTGTCGTGCAGATGACCAAAATGAATGTACTGCAGACGTTCCTCTTCCTGTTCAGATCCATACCAATCTTCATCCCCAAGACCTTCTTCCAGAGTCCACAGCATAGACAAAATGATCATGACGTTTGTGTGGGGGGTAAGAATCCAAGAATCCCCAAATCAACACTGCAAAGGAGGAAAATTATGGACGGTCTGGCACTGCCAAATCTACAATACTACCACTGGGCAGCTACGGCGGAGAGAGTGAAGGGATGGATACATGAACCCAACATGGAATGGGTGAGGATGGAGGGGTTTTCCTGCAAGGGAACGACCCTCCGGGCCCTTGCCATGGCAGCGCTCCCATCCCCTCGACAAAAGACATATTCTGCCCAGTGGTGGTAACCACGCGAAAGACATGGAACCAGATGAGACATCATTTCAGTCTAACCGAGATGTCCCCCATCTGCGGAAACCATAAATTCCCACAAGCCATGCTCAACACCGCCTTTAAAAAATGGAGACAGGAGTGGTCTGGGAGGCGCTGAAGGCAGTGGTTAGAGGGGAGCTGATATCAATAAGGGCACATAAAGGAAAGCAGGAGAGTAGGGAACGGGAGCGGTTGCTGCAAGAACTTTTGAGGGTGGACAGACAATATGCGGAGGCACCGGAGGAGGGACTGTACAGGGAAAGGCAAAGGCTACACGTAGAATTTGACTTGCTGACAACGGGTACTGCAGAGGCACAGTGGAGGAAGGCACAGGGTGTACAGTACGAATATGGGGAGAAGGCGAGCAGGTTGCTGGCCCACCAATTGAGGAAAAGGGGAGCAGCGAGGGAAATAGGGGGAGTGAGGGATGAGGAAGGAGAGATGGAGCGGGGAGCGGAGAGAGTGAATGGAGTGTTCAAGGCATTTTATAAAAAATTATACGAAGCTCAACCCCTGGATGGGAGGGAGAGAATGATGGGCTTTCTGGACCGGCTGGAATTTCCCAAGGTGGAGGAGCAGGAAAGGGTGGGACTGGGAGCACAGATTGAAATAGAGGAAGTAGTGAAAGGAATTAGGAGCATGCAGGCGGGGAAGGCTCCGGGATCGGATGGATTCCCAGTTGAATTTTACAGGAAATATGTGGACTTGCTCGCCCCGCTACTGATGAGGACCTTTAATGAGGCAAAGGAAAGGGGACAGCTGCCTCCGACTATGTCTGAGGCAACGATATTGCTTCTCCTAAAGAAGGAAAAGGACCCGCTGCAATGCGGGTCCTATAGACCTATTTTCCTCCTAAATGTAGACGCTAAGATTCTGTCCAAGGTAATGGCAATGAGGATAGAGGATTGTGTCCCGAGGGTGGTCCATGAGGACCAAACTGGGTTCGTGAAGGGGAGACCGCTGAATACGAATATACGGAGGCTGCTAGGGGGAATGATGATGCCCCCACCAGAGGGGGAAGCGGAGATAGTGGTGGCGATGGATGCCGAGAAAGCATTTGATAGAGTGGAGTGGGATTATCTGTGGCAGGTGCCGAGGAGATTTGGTTTTGGAGATGAGTATGTTGGATGGGTGCAGCTGTTGTATAGGGCCCCAGTGGCGAGAGTGGTCACGAATGGACGGGGATCTGCATACTTTCTATCCATAGAGGGACAAGGCAGGGATGCCCTCTGTCCCCATTATTGTTTGCACTGGCGATTGAGCCCCTGGCAATAGCATTGAGGGGTTCCAAGAAGTGGAGGGGAGTACTTAGAGGAGGAGAAGAACACCGGGTATCTCTGTATGCGGATGATTTGTTGTTTTATGTAGCGGACCCGGCGGAGGGGATGCCAGAGATAATGCGGACACTTCGGGAGTTTGGAGAATTCTCAGGATATAAACTGAACATGGGGAAAAGTGAGTTGTTTGTGGTGCATCCAGGGGAGCAGAGCAGAGAAATAGAGGACTTTCCGCTGAGGAAGGTAACAAGGGACTTTCGTTACTTGGGATCCAGATAGCCAAGAATTGGGGTACATTGCATAGGTTAAATTTAACGCGATTGGTGGAACAAATGGAGGAGGACTTCAAGAGATGGGACATGGTATCCCTGTCACTGGCAGGGAGGGTGCAGGCGGTTAAAATGGTAGTCCTCCCGAGGTTCCTCTTTGTGATTCAGTGCCTCCCGGTGGTGATCACGAAGGCTTTTTTCAAAAGGATCGAAAAGAGTATCATGAGTTTTGTGTGGGCCGGGAAGACCCCGAGAGTGAGGAAGGGATTCTTACAGCGTAGTTGGGATAGGGGGGGGCTGGCACTACCGAGCCTAAGTGAGTACTACTGGGCCGCCAATATCTCAATGGTGAGTAAGTGGATGGGAGAAGAGGAGGGAGCGGCGTGGAAGAGATTGGAGAGGGCGTCCTGTAGGGGGACTAGCCTACAAGTATTGCCGTTCTCACCGAAGAAATACACCACAAGCCCGGTGGTGGTGGCGACTTTGAAAATTTGGGGACAGTGGAGACGGCATAGGGGAAAGACGGGAGCCTTGGTGGGGTCCCCGATAAGAAATAACCATAGGTTTGCCCCGGGGAGAATGGATGGGGGATTTGGAATATGGCAAAGAGCAGGAGTAACGCAACTGAAAGATCTGTTTGTGGATGGGAAGTTCGCAAGTCTGGGAGCGCTGACCGAGAAATATGGGTTGCCCCAAGGGAATGCATTCCAGTATATGCAACTGAGGGCTTTTGCGAGGCAACAGGTGAGGGAATTCCCGCAGCTCCCGACGCATGAGGTGCAGGACAGAGTGATCTCAAAGACATGGGTGGGGGACGGTAAGGTGTCAGATATGTATAGGGAAATGAGGGACGAGGGGGAGATTATGGTAGATGAGCTGAAAGGGAAATGGGAAGAAGAGCTGGGGGAGGAGATTGAGGAGGGGCTGTGGGCGGATGCCCTAAGTAGGGTAAACTCATCGTCCTCGTGTGCCAGGCTAAGCCTGGTTCAATTTAAGGTGTTACACAGGGCGCATATGACTGGAGCACGGCTCAGTAAATTTTTTGGGGTAGAGGATAGGTGTGCGAGATGCTCGAGAAGCCCAGCGAATCACACCCACATGTTCTGGTCATGTCCGGCACTACAGGGGTTTTGGGTGGCGGTGACAAAGGTGCTTTCGAAAGTAGTGGGGGTCCAGGTCGAACCAAGCTGGGGGTTGGCTATATTTGGGGTTGCACAAGAGCCGGGAGTACAGGAGGCGAGAGAGGCCTATGTTTTGGCCTTTGCGTCCCTAGTAGCCCGGCGCAGGATACTGTTGATGTGGAAGGAAGCCAAGCCCCCGGGGGTGGAGACCTGGATAATGACATGGCAGGGTTTATAAAGCTGGAACGGATTAAGTTCGTCCTAAGGGGATCGGCTCAAGGGTTCACCAGGCGGTGGCAACCATTCGTCGAATACCTCACAGAAAGATAGAGGGAATGGAAAAGAAGAAGGTAGCAGCAGCAGCCCGGGGGGGGGGGGGGGGGGGGGGAGGTGGGTGGGTGGGTGGGAGGGGGGGCGGAAGAACCAGAAGGACTCTCAGGGTTGTTAATATATATGTATAATATGTATAGGTCGTTGTTATAAATAATTGTATATTGGACTGTTAAATCATATTTTTGGAGAGTGTTTATCTGAGACAAGGCAGTTGCCATTTAGTTTTAGTTTTCGTTTTTGTTATACATTATTTATGCTTTGTTTATAAAACAGGTCATTGTTATTTATACTGTTATATTATTGTGTAAAGGATACACAATGTACTGTGATGGTTGACCAAAAATTTTCAATAAAATATTTTTTTTTTTAAATTTTAAAAATGGAGACAGGATGGAGGGATGCTAACAGTTAGGGATTTTTACACTGATGAACAGACTAGTGACCCTGAGCGAACTGATGGAAGACCTGGAACCACCAACAAGACAGGAACTCGCCCACCTCCAAATCAACCACTTTCTCCACAAGGAGACGGCAGGATACCCCAGGGCCCCAAGAGACACACTAATATTAGAGGAGCTGATGAACATGGACAATAAGGAAGGGGGATAAAGGACATCGACGAACAGTAATGAACGAGATAGTGGAGGTAGATCGGGAGTACGCGAGGGCAGCCACCACGGAGGGATTGGCAAGGAGGAAAAGATTACAGGGGTAATTTGATAGGCTGACAACAGGGAGGGCGGTAGGATAGCTGCGTAGGAAAAGAGGGGTGCAGTACGAATACAGGGTGAAGGAGAGTCGAATGTCAGCGCATCAGCTATGGAGGCAGGCCGCATCCAGGGACATATTGAAGATTACAGACTGGGGCAGGGGATTAGGTGTCGGAGGCAGGGAAGATAAATGAAGTGTTTAGGGATTACTATTTGGAGCTCTACAGGGCGGACTACGAGGGTGAAGAGGGGACGGTTCTTAGACTAACTGTAGTTTCCACAGTTGGAGGAAGAGAAGAGGCAGGCACTAGAGAAGCCCTTGGGGCTGAGGGAGGTATTGGATAGTATAAGGGTAAGAAGTCGGGGAAGTTCCCGCAACCTGATCGTTACCCGGTGGAATTCTATAAGGAGTTTGCGACGGACCTGGCACCACATCTCTTGGGGGCATTTAATGAGGAGTTGGAGAGGGGGGACCTGCAGAGACGATGATGCAGGCAACAATCACATTAATACCAAAAAAGGGGAAGACACATTGAAATGTGGGTTGTATAGGCCCATATCGGATGTGAAAGTACTGGCTAAGTTGCTGGCGGGAAGGATTGGAAGGTTGTGTCCTGGAGTAGTTGCGGAGGACCAAACATGCTCCACATGCGCAAGCATTGCGCAGGTCAAGGACACACAGCCTGAGTGAGAGAGATACAGACTGAGTGAGAATTTGGTAATTTGGTGCAGTGAGGTAATTCGGTGAAGAGTGGGAGAAGGTGCTTTTTCCCTACTGTTTTGTTCTCTCTCTTTCTTCGGGCCTAATTTCGGGAGCCGTTCGTAGGAGGAGGAGCAGTCTCTGTGAGTATAAAAACCTAACGGAAACTTCCCGTTTTCCAGTTTGTTTCCCAAAAGTGACGTCAGAGGGAAGCTGTGATCTGAGTGGTTGATAGCAAATCTGCCCCAAATTTTAAAAAAAACACAGCTAAACTCATACTTAAATTAAACTAATTAATTAATTAGTGATGGCTGGTCAGGTGATGTGCTTGAGCTGCTTGATGTGGGAGCTGGCACATCCCATTGCGAGCTGCAGCGACCACAACTGCAGTAAGTGTTGGCTGCTCGAAGAGCTCCGGCTCAGAGTTGATGAGCTGGAGTCTGAGCTTCAAACACTGAGGCACATCCGGGAGGGGGAGACTTACCTGGACACTGTGTTTCAGGAGGCAGTCACACCTGTCAGAGTAAGTAGTTTAAATCCTGCCAGTGGCCAGGGACAGCAGGGTGTGACTGCAAGTCAGGCAGGTAAAGGGAACCAGCAGTCAGGAACTCAGGAGCCTCAGCCCTTGACTCTGTCCAACAGGTATGAGGCACTTGCTCCCTGTGTGGATGGCGAACAGGGCTGCAGGAAGGATGAGTCAGCTGACCAAGGCACCATGGTTCAGCAGGCCATTCAAGGGGAGGGAGTAAATAGGCAAGTTGTAGTTGTAGGGGATTCTATTATCAGGGGGATAGATAGTATCCTTTGTGAGCAGGATAAAGAGTCCCGCATGGTATGTTGCCTGCCCGGTGCTAGGGTGCAGGACATCTCTGACCGGCTTGAAAGGATACTGGAGAGGGAGGGGGAGGATCCAGTTGTTGTGGTCCATGTCGGTACCAACAACATAGGCAAGTCTAGGAAAGAGGACCTGTTTAGAGATTATAAAGAGCTAGGATTCAAATTAAAAAACAGGTCCTCAAGGGTCATAATCTCCGGATTACTGCCCGAGCCACGTGCAAATTGGCAGAGGGAGGCAAGAATAAGGGACGTTAACACGTGGCTGAAAGAGTGGTGTGGGAAAGAGGGGTTCCTTTTCATGGGACACTGGCATCAGTTTTGGGACAGGGGAGACCTTGGGATGGTCTCCACCTGAACCGAGCTGGGACCAGTGTTCTGGCGAAAAGAATAAATAGGGTGGTCAATAGGACTTTAAACTAAAGATTGGGGGGGAAGGGAAAGTCAGGGAACCAAGAGGTGAAGTAATCAGTGGGAAGCGTAGCTGCTTAGGAATACAAAAAAGTACGAAAAGACAAAACTCAGGAGAGGTTACGATAGTCCCCATCCCACAAAATATGACACAGTGTATGGAAAGGCTCAGTAAACCAAGGTCCACCACACTAAGAAAACAAAAAGGGACGGTCAATAGAGAATTAAAGGTGCTATATTTAAATGCGGGCAGTGTACGGAACAAGGTAGATGAGCTTGTGGCCCAGATTGTGACTGGCAGGTATGATGTGGTAGGCATCACAGAGACATGGTTGCAGGGTGTTCAGGACTGGCATTTAAACATCCTATCGAAAAGACAGGGAGGTGGGCAGAGGGGGCGGGGTTGCCTTGTTAATTAGGAATGAAATTAAATCAATAGCACTAAATGACGTAGGGTCAGATGATGTGGAGTCTGTGTGGGTAGAGTTGAGGAACCACAAAGGCAAAAAAACCATAATGGGAGTTATGTACAGGCCTCCTAACAGTGGTCAGGACCGGGGGCACAAAATGCACCACGAAATAGAAGTGCATGTCAGAAAGGCAAGATCACAGTGATCATGGGGGACTTAAATATGCAGGTGGACTGGGTAAATAATGCTGCCAGTGGACCCAAGGAAAGGGAATTAATTGAATGTTTACAGGAGGGCTTTTTGGAACAGCTTGTGATGGAGCCCACGAGGGAACAGGCCATTCTGGACTTAGTGTTATGTAATGAGCCAGACTTGATTAAAAATCTTAAAGTAAGGGAGCACTTAGGAGGCAGTGATCATAATATGGTAGAATTCAATCTCCAATTTGAAAGAAAGAAGGTAGAATCAGATGTAAAGGTGCTACAGTTAAATAAAGGTAACTACAGGGGCATGAGGGAGGAACTGACGAAAATCGACTGGGAGCAGAGCCTAGTGGGAAAGACAGTAGAACAGCAATGGCAGGAGTTTCTGGGAGTAATTGAGGACACAGTGCAGAGGTTCATCCCAAAGAAAAGAAAGGTTATCAGAGGGGGGATTAGGCAGCTATGGCTGACAAAGGAAGTTAGGGAATGCATCAAAGCAAAAGAGAAAGCCTATAATGTGGCAAAGAGTAGTGGGAAGTCAGAAGATTGGGAAGGCTACAAAAACAAACAGAGGATAACAAAGAGAGAAATAAGGAAAGAGAGGATCAAATATGAAGGTAGGCTAGCCAGTAACATTAGGAATGATAGTAAAAGTTTCTTTAAATACATTAAAAACAAACGGGAGGCAAAAGTTGACATTGGGCCGCTCCAAAATGACGCTGGTAATTTTGTGATGGGAGACAAGGAAATAGCTGAGGAACTAAATAAGTACTTTGCGTCAGTCTTCACAGTAGAATACATGAGTAATATCCCACCAATTCCGGAGAGTCAGGGGGCAGAGTTGAATATGGTAGCCATCACAAAGGAGAAAGTGCTAGAGAAACTAAGAGGTCTAAAAATTGATAAATCTCCGGGCCCAGATGGACTATATTCTAGATTTCTAAAGGAGATAGCTGAAGAAATAGTGGAGGCGTTAGTTATGATCTTTCAAAAGTCACTGGAGTCCGGGAAAGTCCCAGAGGATTGGAAAATCGCTGTTGTAACCCCCCTGTTCAAGAAGGGAACAAGGAAAAAGATGGAAAATTATAGGCCAATTAACCTAACCTCGGTTGTTGGCAAGATTCTAGAATCCATTGTTAAGGATGAGATTTCTAAATTCTTGGTAGTGCAGGGTCAGATTAGGACAAGTCCGCATGGATTTAGTTAGGGGAGGTCGTGCCTGACAAACCTGTTAGAGTTCTTTGAAGAGATAACAAATAGGTTAGACCAAGGAGAGCCAATGGATGTTATCCATCTTGACTTCCAAAAGGCCTTTGATAAAGTGCCTCACGGGAGACTGCTGAGTAAAATAAGGGCCCATGGTATTCGAGGCAAGGTACTAACATGGATTGACGATTGGCTGTCAGGCAGAAGGCAGAGAGTTGGGATAAAAGGTTCTTTTTTGGAATGGCAACCGGTGACGAGTGGTGTCCCGCAGGGTTCAGTGTTGGGGCCACAGCTGTTCTCTTTATATATTAACGATCTAGATGACGGGACTGGGGGCATTCTGGCTAAGTTTGCCGATGATACAAAGATAGGTGGAGGGGCAGGTAGTATGAAGGAGGTGGGGAGGCTGCAGAAAGATTTAGACAGTTTAGGAGAGTGGTCCAAGAAATGGCTGATGAAATTCAACGTGGGCAAGTGCGAGGTCTTGCACTTTGGAAAAAAGAATAGAGGCATGGACTATTTTCTAAACGGTGACAAAATTCATAATGCTGAAGTGCAAAGGGACTTGGGAGTCCTAGTCCAGGATTCTCTAAAGGTAAACTTGCAGGTTGAGTCCGTAATTAAGAAAGCAAATGCAATGTTGTCATTCATCTCAAGAGGCTTGGAATATAAAAGCAAGGATGTACTTCTGAAGCTTTATAAAGCATTAGTTAGGCCCCATTTAGAATACTGTGAGCAATTTTGGGCCCCACACCTCAGGAAGGACATACTGGCACTGGAGCGGGTCCAGCGGAGATTCACACGGATGATCCCAGGAAGGTAGGCTTAACATACGATGAACGTCTGAGGATCCTGGGATTATATTCATTGGAGTTTAGGAGGTTGAGGGGAGATCTAATAGAAACTTACAAGATAATGAATGGCTTAGATAGGGTGGATGTAGGGAAGTTGTTTCCATTAGCAGGGGAGACTAGGACCCGGGGGCACAGCCTTAGAATAAAAGGGAGTCACTTTAGAACAGAGATGAGGAGAAATTTCTTCAGCCAGAGAGTGGTGGGTCTGTGGAATTCATTGCCACAGAGGGCGGTGGAGGCCAGGACGTTGAGTGTCTTTAAGACAGAAGTTGATAAATTCTTGATTTGTCGAGGAATTAAGGGCTATGGAGAGAGCGCGGGTAAATGGAGTTGAAATCAGCCATGATTGAAGGGTGGAGTGGACTCGATGGGCCGAATGGCCTTACTTCCGCTCTTATGTCTTATGGTCTTATAAAGCGGAGGCAGCGTTCTAGTAATATCAGGTGGCCGTCAAACGTGATCATGACTCTGTCGAGGGCCCAGGTACTGGAGGGAGTGGTGTCCGTGGATGCGGAGAAGGCATTTGATCAGGTTGAGTGGCGGTACCTGTTTGAGGTCCCGGGAAGGGTTGGGTTTGGGCCGAAGTTTGTGGCATGGGTGTGCCTGTCATATGTGGCACCGATTGTGAGTGTGCAGACCAATGATATGGGTTCACAGAACTTTGACCTGCACAGGGGAACAATGCAGGGGTGCCTGCTGCTGCTGCTGTTTGCGCTGGTTATAGAGCCTCTGGCAATGGCTCTTAGGAGATGGGCAGAGTGGCGAGGAATTACAAGGGGAAGAAGGGAGCATAGGGCATCGCTAATTGCCAACGACCTACTATTGTATGTTTCGAACGCGCTGGAGAGCATGGACAGGATCATGGGCCTGTTGGGGAAGTTCTCGGGATAAGTTAAATGTAGGGAAAAGAGACGTGTTCCTGGTGAATGTGTTAGTCGGTGAGCCAATCTGGGGGGGATACTATTTAAGGTGGCCAGAGACCGGTTTAGGTACGTGGGGATTCAGGTAGGGAGGGAATGGGCGATGCTACACAAATGGAATTTAACAAAACTGATGGAGGAGGTTATGGAGGATCTGAAGAGGTGCGACACACTGTACTTGACTATGGCAGGGAGGGTCCAAGTGGTGAAGGTGAACGTTCTGACGAGGATCCTGTTGATATTCCAGACACTCCCGATCTTTGTACTGAAGCTCTTCTTGCGAAAACCGGGTATGATTATTTCAGACTTTGTATGGGAAGAGAAGGTGCCAAGGGTTAAGAAGACACTGTTACAGAGGCAGAAGGGAGAGTTGACGTTGCTGAACTGGTACATTATTACTGGGTGGCGAACGTGGAGAAGGTGAGGCGATGGTGGGAAGGAGAAGGAGTAGAATGGGTTAGGATGGAGAAGAATCCTGTGGTGGGTCCAGCTTGAGGGCTATGGTGAAGACTGCATTGCCAATGGCGACAAGGAAACACTCTGAGAGCCCTGTGGTGCAGTCCACGCTCAAGGTCTGGAACCAGCTGAGGAGGCACTTTAGGATAGAGGGGATGTTGATGTTAACGCCATTGTATGAAAACCACGGTTTTAAGCCTTGGGGGGGGGGGGGGGGGGGGGGGCGGGAATAGATGGCACATATAGGAAGTGATGAGAAGTGAAGCTGTTAAGGTGAGAGATTTGTACCTGGAAGAAGGGTTTGCCATTATAGAGGAACTGAAAGAGAGTGTAGAGCTCCCAAGAGGAAGTGAGTTTAGGTACCTGTAGGTAAGGGACTTTGCACGGAAGGTTTGGAAAGAGTTCCCCAGGTTGCCAAGGTACACCCTTTCGGAGTGACTGCTGCTTCCAGATGTGGAGGGGAGGGCAGGATCGGAGACATATACGGGTGGCTGCGAGAGCAGGGAGGTGAGCAGGTGATGAAGATTAAGGAGAAGTGGGAGGGTGAGCTGGGAGTGGAGATAAACTGGGGCGTGTGGAGCGAGGCGCTCCAAAGGGTAAACGCAACCGCCTTTTGCACAAGGATGAGCCTGATACAGTTCAAGGTGGTTCACCGGGTACATATGACTTGGGCAAGAATGAGTGGATTCTTCCAGGGAGGAGTGACAGACAAGTGTGAGAAGTGTGGGCGAGGACCAGCAAATCATGTTTATATGTTCTGGGGCTGCGAAATGTTGGTGAGATTTTGGGCGGGAGTGTTCATGTCACCAGCAAGTATAGTGGGGAAATATAGTGGGGAAGGAGGTTGAACCGGACCCATTGGTGGCTGATGCACGACCAATCACTACTGAAGCGAGATTGTAGTCCAATTGAAGGCTTTAATGAACAAGTACTTACCCCAGCAGCTCCGGTATAGAATGACTGCTGTGGGTGAAACACAGACTCTTATGCTCCGCCTGCTGGGCGGAACCAGCTGGCAGGTTCCACCACTCATACTACAGTATAAGGTACATCCCACTTAGGTACCGCGATACCCCTAAAATAGCCTACCACAGTGGCGACATTTGGGATATCTGAGAAGCCAGAGCTGTGCAGGGGAGTAGGGCCGATGTTGTGGCCTTCGCCTCTCAGATTGCCTGCTGAAGAATTCTGCTGGAGTGGTGATCAGTAACGCCACCAGAGGTGGCGGCTTGGCTGGGGGACTTGTATGACTTTGTTCGGCTGGAAAAGATTAAGTACCAATTAAGGGGTTCAGCGGAGGGCTTCGCGGCAAGGTGGGGGATGATCATGGCCCTTGAGGAACTGTTTGTCATGGGGGGGGGGGAGGGGTGTTGAGGCGAAGAGGGAGGAGGGGATGAAAAAGGAGAAAATCTGTACAAACTGTATCGTGTGTTGGTGAGTTTGTTCCCCAAGTTGTTTATGTTTTGTCACCTTTTATATATGTTTGGAATAATATACATTAAAAAAAAAAAAAGACCTGGTGAGGCGACTGGAGAGTTGCGTGCCAGAGATAGTCACAGAAGATCAGATAGGCTTTGTCAAGGGCAGACAATTAACAGTGAACATCCGGCCCCTGCTGAACGCCATTATGACCCCATCCTGGCAGAGAACACCCAACGTGATCATCTCCCCGAAAAGCAGAAAAGGTCTTCAACAGTATCAAATGGAAGTATCTCATGGCAGTACTGGAAGTTTGAGTTTGGGCCATGACTCACCTCATGGGTGAAACTACTCCAAGGTGTAGCCATCTAAGATGCCACCTGCAAAGGACCATGGGAATTATGGCCAACACAGGACTCAAGACAGATACAGAGCCTATGTCTATTTCAAACACAGGTAACCAAGCCTGATCGAAACCCCTGCTCATTTCCATTTCAATGGCCCATTTTCCCAGGACAATAGAACTCCAATCAAGCAACCGGTACAACTGATCGGAGCCACTTCCTTTACTCAGAGCCCAACTGCCAAGGTCAATGACCGCTAAGGACCCGCCCAGCCACCAAGGCACCCGCCCCGTTATTGGCCAAAATCAAAGACCGTGATCAGAGCCCTGTCAAACTATTGGGCCCAAAGTTAAGGACCGCCCCAAAGAGCGCGAAATCCCAGAGGGATAAAAGAGAGCACAGCCATGTGTTTTGTCTCTTTTGGATCCGGCCTGTGCCAGCCCAACTGTAGCAGGAACAGCCAGCCAAGTTCAAGACCAACGATCACTATCTGGTGGCTGAGCCCAGCAGAGACGGAGCCATTTTCTTCGAACCAGCCAAGTGAAATCCAGATAAAGGCCTTATCCCTTTGCACAGTGCCAGTCGTCCTGAAGTTAAGTATTGGTTATTGTAGCTGATAGGTGTAGTTTAACTCGTAGTAGATATTGTGTTTGCATGTTGAGGTAACTCTTGTGTATGTAAATAAACCATCTTTTGAACTAACTAACTGGTTGTGTGGTTATTTGATCGATATAAGGGAAGGCTTGTGGTTCACCAACATTATCATTAATATTAACATCAGTATTGGCGACGCTGTTGGGATCGAAAAAGAGCAACATTATTGGCGACCTCTGACGGGACTCGATTAGAAGTGACTTTGTCACTCCAAGAGAACCCACAAACTTTGAATCCAATTGCGAGACAGAGAAAAAACCACAAGTGCAAGTCCCATATTGATCAAATAACCAGATTTTGGAAGTGTGTACTAACCTGCATGTGTACCTAAGTGGAAGAGCAAGGTAAACTCGTTAGAATTGAGTACAACTATTGAGGGATTGTGAGCTGGACAATAGCTTAAGCCATACCCGCTGTTCAAATCGCCGCCTTATTCCCCTGTCCCAAATTAAAAGTAGAGAAAGAGATATTAAAAGTAGAGAAAGAGATAAGAGAAGTAATGGCCACTAAAGCAATGGAACGATTGATGAATCCACAGGAACCCGAGGTCGCAGCGACCAACAGAGCAGAGCAATGCCCCATATGGGAGGAAGAGTTAAGGAAATACTTAAAGGGGAAAGGGTGGCCTCTCTGGTCGAATGTTTGCGCTAATGATGAGTCAGATCCAGGAAAGATAGGACAGACTTGGTGGGTGAACCTAAGCGAGGTCCACAAGAAAAATGTAGGGAAACTCAGAAAGCCGATGGCAATAGTGTCCTATTTGGCACAGTTGCGAGGCACAGAGGAGGTTGTGAAGACGCTCCGTAGGCAGTAATTGAGAAGGAAGAAAATAACGAGGGAAACCGTAACGAAAGCGAGAAGATAATTGAGCAACTCCGGGAACAGTTAGCAGCTAAAGATAACGAAATGGCTGACGTAAAACGTGCACATCAATCTTGTCTAGTTCACCTTAGTAGCTTTCAGACCCAGTACGATAAAGCCTACCAAGATACACAGTTCGCAGTCCTGGTAAGAGAGGAAACTGAACAACAGGTCGCCCAGCGAACTAGCAAATGCGCAGATGTAAAAGCAGCTTTGAGAGCGCTCCACAGCTCCACTAAGGAACAGAGGCAGAGTACAGTTGACCATGCTAAATGCCGACAGAAGATAGAAAAGTTACACTCGCTACTCTCAGTACAAAATGGCTTCAGGTACACTTTCGGGCAGGATTTAGATGAGGAACTTGCTCCCAATTGGCAAGAGTTAAGCAAAAATGCCCAAAGATATGTAGAGGGCACGGGAAATCAAAATCGAGCCCCCCACGCCCCAAAGAGAAAAGCACCCGCACCACCAACTGCACAGGTAGCACATACCCCCACTCACAATTCGACCCCCATGAATCCGGTTACCACAACGCAAGTCATCGGATCAGGATGAGCCTGATATCGTTTACACCACCCCACTATCCATAACCCAATTAAGAGAAACTTGCACGAAAATTAGTCCATTCCAGCCCACCGCAGACCCGCACAGCTTCTTTGAGGTGGTGCGCCAACAAAAAGTTATGTACGGCCTAGACGAGACAGAGGAAGTAAAGCTAATAGTTATGAGCCTTAGCCAGTCCGTAAGATCAGCTTTGCCCGGACCCCAAAATGTAGCAGGAGGAACCCTACAGGAAATGAAAACAGCCATATTAGATGCCATCGGGTATAACAAAAGGAGATCCAGTTGAGGGTTTAAATCACTGCAGGCAAAAGAACGGAGAGCATCCGACCGCATTTGCTGGTCGCCTATGGATTCATTTCATGGCAGTCTACTGACAATTGAACCACGCACACCTAAGTGAGGAGGACACCACTAAATGGTCCCGCACCTTAGTCTCGCATGCCACAGACGCAGGTCAAAAGGCTTGTGTAAATTACGATCCCGCAGACCACACACACAATGAAGTTTGGGTATTGAAACGACTTTCCAGTGCATGGGAACAAACCCTACACTGACTGACAGATCAGGACGAGATAGAAGCAAACATGCACCCAGTTAGGGGTAGCCAGGACCCAGCATGGATAAACAAGGGTAGACATGAGGGACAGCACCCCAGAGCACAGGCACCACAAGGTTGTTACAATTGTGGCCACATGGGACATTACGCCTGCGACTGCCGACAAAACCCCCCGAACCAGCACCGATATCAAAAACCAAACCCCCCACCGAGGAACAATATTAGGCCCATGCATAATGTTACCTCCGTTCAGACAATTTAGGGTTTAATTCCACAGATTGACGGTGTTCGGACTCCCCTACAAGGCCCAGATTTGAAAGGAAAAGGTTCTTTATTTAGGCACCAGCATCACCCACTGGAAGAGAGAAATTGAGCAAAAATGGATCGAGTCCATCGTTAAATTGCCCCTGCCCCAAAATGTCACTGCACTCCAGTCATTCCTAGATTTGGTAGGATATTGCAGAAATCATATAGATGGTTTTGCCACTAAAGCAGCCCCACTGTCAGAGCTCCTTAAAAAGAACGCCCCATGGGAATGGCTTCCGCAGCACACAGACGCCATTGATGATTTAAAATGTGCCCTAGGTACAGCCCCCGCTCTACAAGTTCCAGACCCAGACTTGCCCGATGCCATAGAAGTAGCAACCACCGACCGAACCCTATCAGCAGTACTCCTGCAAGAACGACACGATCACTTAAGACCCATAGCCTATGCCTCAAGAGTATTAGACCCCGTAGAGCAAGGATTCTCAGCCTGCGAATGGCACTTGCAGTCTTTTGGGCAGTACAGTACTTTGCGTACATCACAGGCTTTAACCCAGTCATGATCTTGACTGAGTACACCCCCACGCAACTATTACTCGACAGTAGATTAAAGGACGGTTCAGACAGCCAAATCAGAGCAGCTCGCTGGACACTACTGTTACAAGGCAGGGACATTACGGTAAAACGCACCAAGACCCACACATTTCTGGCCGATAGTCTCCAATATGCAGGGACCCCACATGAGTGCCAGATCATAGCGGCCCAACACCACACAGGACCCTTTATCCCAAAGTCACTACACCCACGAGCAGGCAGTAAGACACAGAATTCCCAAGCCACAGGGGATGCTTAAAAAATGTATGTAGACGGTTCCTCCACAATCGAAAATGGAGTTAGGATTACTGGTTGTGGAATTTACGTAGAAGACTCGCAAGGACGCCCACTAGAAGAGATCTCTTTAAAATTGCCCGGCCACCTAGGTACACAAGCAACAGAACTCTCAGCCATAGCCTATGTAATTCAGCACCCTGACTCTTTTCCAACCCCCGCAGACATACACTCGGACAGCCTGTATGTGTGCAATATTGAACAGAATTCCTGCCCCTGTGGGAATCTCGAGGTTTGTTTCAGCCGATAGAAAACCCCTACACTCTGCCTCGTTGTTAAAGCACATTCTCAAGACAGCCTCAGACCGCACATATGGTATTATTAAAGTAAGAAGCCATCATCGCTTGTCCCCACTTGGTAATGTAAAGGCAGACGCCTGAGCCAAAGCAGGATCACGCCATGGTCACTTCTGGCAGCCACCCGAAAGCGAACTGATACACTCAGTCCAGGTTTCCCAGACCAATATTGAGGATCTGTCCCAAGCCCAAAAAGCAGATGACACCCTCAAACAGGTTTTAGACAGCAACTTCCCAGCCCCTATGATAAATGGAAGGACGTACTGACTGTACAGGACGGCATAGTTTTAAAAAAACGGAATTCATGTGGTCCCCACCCAGGACAGAAACCAGCTCATTTACCAATTTCATGACGGACACGGACATCAGGGGATAGATAATAACATTGCCCATTTAAGACCTTTGCGTTGGTGGCCCGATTTAAAAAGCGATGTAACCCATTATGTCGAGAATTGTCTTATCTGTGCACAGAACAATTCTGAACGTTGCTCAAAGAAAGGACAATTACGTCACACCCGACCTGTGAATGGCCCTAGGACAAATTTGCAACTCGATTACATTGGCCCCCTTCCCCCTTGCAGAAATGGTTTCAAGTACATGCTGGTTGTAATCGACGCCGTTACTAAATGGGTAGAAACATTTCCCTCACAGACAAACACAGCAAAGGCCACCGCTAAGATTTTGACCCAACAGATATTCACACGCTGGGGTCTCCCCCGCAGCATTGAGTCAGACCAAGGTTCCCACTTCACCGGAAGAGTCATGCGAAATGTTTTAACAATTTTTGGGATCGGGGAGAAATTCCATATAGCATATCACTCCCAATCCAGCGGCATTGTCGAGAGAATGAATCGAACTTTAAAAGCGACCATCAGGAAGCTGGTGCAACAGAACAATACCACGTGGGACACAGTCCTCCCATTTGCTGTCATGTTTATTCGGAACACCGTTTCAAGTTCAACAGGTTTCACCCCCCACACTCTCATGACCGGACGGCCCATGAGGGGTATTGAATATTTATTAGGCCTCAATCTGGCAAGCCCTACAGTAACCGTCCTCACCCGCGAAAAAGCAGTCCAACAGGTTACAGATAAGATTAAAGCGGAATAACGCGCTGCAGCTGTCCGATTAGGCGCTAGAAGGAAGCAGAGTAAAGCCTGCTTTGACAAAACTGTCCACCCCGTAGAGTACACAGTCGGTCAGCAAGTAATGGTTTCACTTTACAACCCCAGTTCTTTCCTCTTCCCCCAAATTTGCATTTCCATTTCCAACAAAGTGAGCCCCTCCGTGTACAAGATAATGTACCCCAATGGTAAAACTGGTTGGTTCCACATCAACCAACTCAAAGTCTACGCATCCCAATGTAGCCACTCCCACCACATCTCTCTGGCAATAGGAGATGATCACGCCCCGCCCATCGACAACCTGGTCCGACCCCTACGCCAACTGTTATAACCTGCCTGCTTACCACTGGCTGGGGACTAATGGCAACCCCACAATTCTTTGGGAGTATGAGCTTCCCCAATGAGGGGGATGGAGAAATCATTAGCAGATTCCCTGCATAAATAAAGCTGGCCAGTTTGGAACTGGCTAGAGAAAAGTGAGCAGCAAGGGAGTTGCTGCTGTATATATATGTTATTGTAAATAAATGTTATTTCTTTCTATCCTTCAACTCGTGCTGGATTCTTTGTGGCCCTCAAAACTGTCGACGAGGGTTAAAGTGAATAGCTGTGTACACTGCTGAAGCTACCTCCCTGGACTTTTGTGGCATACAGGTTGGAAGTTGTTTTCTATTACACCATGCCTCTGTATGGACATTTGGATGTTTTTGACGCTACGCTGGAAAGCTGGAACCAGTCCGCAAAACGGATGCGTTACTATTTCTGGGCAAACAATATCACCGGAAACGAGCGCCAGGTGGTCGTATTGCTCACCGCCTGCGGCCCGCATACGTTTGGGGTGATTAGGAGCCTTGCGTACCCAGCTGCGCCGGCACCAAAACATTTGATGAACTTGTGAATATAGTGGGGCAACATTTTAACCCAACCCCGTCCATGATAGTCCAGCATTACCGGTTTAATACCGCTGAGAGGACCCCAGGACAATCCCTTGCCGAGTTTCTATCCAGGCTACACAGGATTGCGGAGTGCTGTGACTATGGTGAGACCTTGTCAGAAATATTAACCGACCGTTTGGTTTGCGGTATTAACAATGCGGCCACCCAGAGAAAGGTGTTAGCTGAGTCAACATTGACTTTTCAACAGGCCATTCAAATAGTATTGTCCCTAGAGAGCGCAGAACGGGGAGTGCAGGAGCTACAGGGGATGGAGGTGTATGCCTTGGGGCGCAACCCCTTCCATCAGAAAGCGTCCCCCCGCACCTCTGCGGTACCTTGGGCGAGGTGACGTCCGGATCGACACCAGTGGCTGTCGGACATTCCTCCCCGAAGGGAGCCTTCTCCAGAAGCAATGGATGAGGAACCATGTCCGTGTCAGACTTGTGGGCGCTGACCCCGTCGCGGACGCCGGTCCTGGGGGCGCCAGAGGTGCCGTCGATCCGTTAGAAACTGGGGCCAGCCCAGGGGCCGTACCTTCCATTTTGATGAACCTGAGGCGACTACTCCCGAGGACGTGGAGACGAGGACGACTGCCTGCAGCTTCATTGTGTGGCAGCTCCCCATGTGGCCCCCGTTAAGGTGACAGTACAGGTCAATGGTCACCTGCTTGAGATGAAGTTGGACACTGGCGCAGCGGTCGCTGTGATCGCCCAGAGGACATTCGACCGCATCAAGCAGGGTATACAAACCCTTGTATTAACCGACACACAGTCCAGGTTGGCCACCTATACGGGGGAACCATTGGCCATTGCAGGAACTACGATGACCCCTGTTGTTTATGGATGCCAGGAGGGGCATTTCCTACATACCGTGGTGCACGGCCACGGGCCCAGCCTGTTGGGTCGGGACTGGTTGCGCCATTTGCGGCTGCAGTGGCAGCACATCCTCCAAACAGTTTCTGGAGGGTTGACTGAGGTGTTAGGACGGTACCCAGATGCATTCAAGCCCGGTTTGGGGAAAATAAAAAGGGGCCATAGTCCGCATCCAAGTCGAACCAGGAGCCACGCCATGCTACATCCGGTCGCCTGGTGCCTTACGCCTTGCTCGAGAAGGTAGAAGGGGAGCTCACTCGTTTGGAGACTTTGGGTATTATCAGGCCCGTCCGTTTCGCTGACTGGGCAGCACCAATTGTACCTGTAATGAAGCCAGATACCACAGTTCACTTGTGCGGCGACTATAAACTTATAATGAATACGGCTTCCCGGCTCGACCGATATCCAATGCCTTGCATAGAGGATCTCTACGCGAAGCTTGCAGGTGGACTCTCATTCACAAAATTAGATATGAGTCATGCCTACCTACAGTTGGAGCTGGACCCTGCCGCCCGGCCATATGTAACGATTATGAATATACACGATTGCCCTTTGGGGTATCCTCTGCCTGCGCTATTTTTCAGCATGTCATGGAGGGCATTTTTTGAGAGGTTTACCATGTGTCGCTGTCTACTTAGACGACGTTTTGATTACAGGGACGTCGGAGCAGTAACATTTGGAAAATTTGGAGGCTGTCCTTAGACGCTTTTCGGAGGCTGGAGTCCATTTACGTCACACAAAATGCGTCTTTCAGGCGAAGGAAGTAGTCTACCTGGGTTATTGGGTGGACCGCGAAGGTTTGCACCCCATCACAGAAAAGGTGCGCGCAATTCAACAGGCCCCCATCCCGACTGACACTTCGCATCTTCGTTCTTTTCTTGGCCTCGTAAACTATTACGGGAAGTTCCTCCCCAATCTGGCAACTTCGCTGGCCCCGTTGCACCTTCTGCTAAAGAAGAATCACAGCTGGGTTTGGGGTCAGCCGCAAGAAACCGCTTTCTGGCGGGTAAAACAAAATTGTCGTCGTCTGGGTTACTAACCCACTATGATCCTGGAAAGCCTTTGCTCATGTGATGCATGGGCCGTCCTGTCCCACAAGATGGAGAACGGGGCCGAGCGGCCGATAGCTTTCGCCTCCCACACATTGGCTGCAGCGGAAAAGAAGTACGCGCAGATCGAGAAGGAGGGCCTGGTGGTGGCCTTTGTGGTGAAACAATTCCACCAGTATGTATGGCCACCACTTCACTATCGTGAATGATCATAAGCCTCTGCTGGGACTTTTCAGAGAGGATAAGCCAATACTGCCCATTGCTTCCACACAGATCCAGCGCTGGGCTTTGTTGCTCGCTGCCTACGAGTATTCTCTGGAGCACAAACCAGGAACCCAGATAGCGAATGCCGACGCCTTATCGACTGGCCCCATGTCGATCCCCACGACTGGTGAGGTGGTTGCAACCCTAAATTTTATGGACACCTTGCCTGTCATGGCAACACAGATACGTGAGTGGACCCAGACGGAGCCAGTCCCGTCAAAAGTTCAGCACATAGTCCTGTATGGTGGGCAGCATAGACAGCTCCCAGGCGGGTTGCGAGCATTTTCCTCAAAGCTGTCAGAATTTAGCATGGAAGACGGTATCCTCTTGTGAGGGACGCGTGTGATTGTCCCGGAAAAAGAACAGGAGCTGATACTAAGAGACTTGCACAATGGGCATCCGGGTGTGACCAAAATGAAAATGTTGGCCCGGAGTTATGCCTGGTGGCCAGGCCTCGACACCGACATTGAGAAGGTGGCCCAAAACTGCTCCATTTGCCAGGAGCATCAGAAGCTTCCGCCAGCTGCGCCCCTACATCACTGGGAATGGCCAGGGCGGCCTTGGGTGCACTTGCATGTGGATTTTGCCGGCCCTTTTCAAGGATCCATGTTCCTCTATTAATCGATGCCCAGTCTAAATGGTTAGAGGTGCAAAAGATGGTAGGCACAACGTCCTGCGCAACAATTGAGAAGATGCGTTTGTCTTTTGTAGCCACTTAAAATGGCCAATTCCCGATTCAAAATGGCGAACAGCAAAGGCTGATGGGAAAGTCAGCCAATAAGACAAAAACCAGCAGCTGCAGTTTGGCTGTGTATTTACCTCTGGAAAGGCCAGACAATATCGATACCAGCAACCATCAGCATAACAAAACAACAGCCATCTGCATACTAATGAGCAATCCCCAGGAACAATAAGCAACATTTAGACACACAAAGCAAAACCAGACTCTTCGGCGCCAGCAGGAGCCGACGCAAAAGGAGGTGAACGAGCACCTCAAGACCGCCCGTCGATCAGGGAACCGCTCCAGCATTGGAGAAAATTGAACCAAGCGATTGGGACAAAGTCTAATCACTTGGGACCAGGTACAGGGTCCGCCCTGAAAGGAGGGAAGCCCCTGGGGACTATAAGAATTGAGCCCCAAGTTCAAATCGCTCTCTTCTCCTCTTCTCCACCTCTTCGCTCTCTTCACTCTCTTCTTCCTACCCGGGTCACCCAGCAACAACGAACCAACATTGACCATGACCGGAGCAGTGAAGATCGAAATCGTAAGTCTTAAATCAATGCTCGCTACGAGATATCGGCGCTCCTAGCTACCAATCCATACCAACCTCGAATCCCGCAGGCTCAGAACCCGAACGAAAGGCCATTTGTTTCCCTGACCTGGTGGGCCAGTTCAAAGTTAAGTATAGGCCTGTTAGTTGTAGAAGTAGCTTAGAAGTAGAATTTGTGCATGAGTAGCGATTACTGTGTATAATAAATGTGCTTTGATTTAAATCTTACTAATCGGTGTATTGGATTATTGATCATTACTCGGACTTGAACCTGGTGGCGGTATCATAAAGATACCTGGCGACTCGAGAGCAAAGGTAATAAAACAGAGCAATTGAACCAAGGAGAAAATCAGCAACACTTTCAGTAGGCATGGCCTTCCCGAGGTGCTGGTCACAGACAACAGCACTCCGTTTACAAGTGAGGAGTTTGCGAGGTTCATGAAGATGAACGGCTTACGCCATATACGCACCACCCCATACCACCTGGCTTCAAATGGGCTGGCGGAGCGTGCAGTGCAGACATTCAAACGAGGCCTAAAGAAGCAGTCTCCCGGGTCAATTGACACGAGACTGGCTCGTTTTTTGTTTTCATATAGGACCACCCCACATGCGGTGACTGGGATTGCTCCCGCAGAAATCCTAATGGGCCGGTGACTTCGCACCCGCCTTAGCATGGTTTTCCCGGCCATTGGCGCAAAAGTACACCGCACACAAGAACGGCAAGGACATGGTTTTTCTTGGCATTGACCAATTCGGCAATTTGCGCCCGGTGACCCAGTGTTCGTTCGGAATTTTGCTGGTGGTGCCAAGTGGGTCCCTGGCGTAATCGTTCGCCAAATGGGCCCTATCTCTTACCTGGTGCAAGCCCAGGGTCGTCTCCAGCGCAAGCATGTAGACCACGTTCGGTCCAGAACACCATCTCTTCCAAAGATCTCCGCCACCGGAGTTCATTTCTACAGCCAGAGACCAGACACAGTGGAAAGTATTCCTCACAATCTTCCTCTGGTGCCGCACTCAAAGCTGCGCAGATCGTTGCAGAACGGCATGGAGATAGAGACGCCGAGATGACGGAGGCAGCGGTCTCCGACTCCGAGATGGAGACACAGGACATCAGAGGGGGAATCCTCGGGCCTACGGGCCGTGGATGTACAACCGTTACGCTGTTCATCACAGAAGCGCCATTCTCCATCTCGTTACACTCCACCTGATCCAGCGCCTCGTGCAAATGGTGTCCGGCCTGCGGCAAAACGAGTCCGACGCCCTCGTTCACCAGAGTCTTTGGTGGATTCCTTGGACTTGGGGGGGGGGGGGGGGAAATGTTATAACCTGCCTGCTTACCACTGGCTGGGGACTAATGGCAATCCCACAATCCTTTGGGAATATGAGCTTCCCCAATGAGAGGGGCGGAGAAATCATTAGCAGATTCCCTGCATAAATAAAGCTGGCCAGTTTGGAACCGGCTAGAGGAGAGTGATCAGAAAGGGAGTTGCTGCTGCTGTTGTGTGTATATATATATGTTATTGTAAATAAATGTTATTTCTTTCTCTCCTTCAACTCATGCTGGATTCTTCGTGGCCCTCACAAAACCAACCCTCTCCCAGCCATGCTAGCATTTATCCCTTGTCCACGCTCACAGACCCGAACTTGTCTCTGCCCACCAGTACGGACTTTTTTTTTTGGACTCTGACGACAGCGAGAGCCTACCGGATTTGATTACTATCCCTGAACACTGGCGCGATCTCTCTCCCCAGTCACCCCAGCCCCCGGAATCACGACTTAGATATCTTTGACCTCCTATATGCCCTCCCACAGCCACCGCCCGACCACAGTAACTTGCCCTCCACTCCCACCGCCCCTACGCCTCACGACAAACAAGTCCCTCTTTGGCACCGCGACAACTCTTGCAGATTTGTAAGGCACGACGATTCGGATTATCCGACGGCCCACGCGGCCATGGCACAGAAACGGCAGACACCAGTCTGGCAACCGGGAGATGGTGATGATTCAGATACTGACTCTCGTTTTGGTAATGCTTTTACAACACTGGTACAGAACCCTGAGGTGTCCAGATGATGAGAAAGAGACACCGTCTAAGTATTAAGGTGTCCAAGTTCTGATGGAACCTGCCCGCCTTTTTCCTTCTTCTTTTTTCTACTACATGGTTTTAATTCATGTCGCCTGACACAAAATTACTCTTCTGATTCGAGGGTACAATGCCCTATGACAGTTAAAGGCACAGTTTGTGGGGAAATAAATCACTGTTCTCCCAGTCTTTATGACAAGTTGCCACACTACTTCAAACTCTTACCGACCGCTCTGTAACGGCACTGACCCCGCCCTACCTGAGGACCCCAAATGCATCTGGTCAGTTAAGCTCAGGTAGTGGAGTAACGGCACTAATCCCCGCCCTACCCGGGGATTCCACCCATTCTTATCCTGCAGCGGCCCACACGCACCTCATGTTCCCGTCACTTCCTATGCTCTGGAATGGTTCTCTACACTCTGCACTGTCTTTGGCAGGCCTTAGTTTCACCTTCTCTGCTCTCCCTTTGGTTGTGGTTTAAAGAATGCATTTTGCCACGTTCCGTACGTTCACCCCTTCTTTCCTTTACCTCCCACAACCCCCTGGTCGCTCCCCACCTGCTATTTACAGATATGACACAATTGGTTGCTATACACGCGAACTACCTCTGAACCCTGGGACGAAACTCTATAAAACTGGCTGCCCTGAAATTTGGCTGGTTAAGATAAGCCTCAACCACCACTGGTTGCAAGTAAAGAAAAGACTGGTGGAAGAAATTGTCCGCCCACTCCCCGCATCGACCACAAGCTGCCAGAGTCTCCGTACTTTAAAAGTGTGCATTTCTTGTCTCTCCAAAATGGTATTTAAAAAAAAAAAATGAGGGAGTCACACACGGTGACAATCATAACGGGTAATTGGAGTAAGGAGAGAAAGACTAATAAAACAAGATATTAACCAAAGATAATAACAGATACTATGCTTGCACCCCCAGGATTACACGGCAAACAGAAAACACAGGATGAAGCAAGGACTGCTGACATACGTTTGGATCATCGCTGGACTTCTGCAACTGTGCACGCAACACACGTTTGTTACAAACCCCACACCAGCCCCGAACACTACCACACAACAGGCCACCCCAGCCCGGACAGTACACCACACATAAAGACAGACATCGAGACCACCACTTGGTGCGAAAACATTGCCAAATGGAACCCCCTTTCATACATAGTAGAGGCCCTTCTAGTAATTGCAATAATCTGCGGTGTCATTCAGACACTTCGACCTCGTAAATGGCGAGCAAAAGCCTCCCGCTCCCCGATATATACAGTCCGAGCCCCCTTCTTTGGAATTCAACAAAACTAAATTCATGTACTAATCGCTGCTAAGAATAAACTATGTACCTCTTTAGCTTTATTAGAATTAAGTAGAAATGTGATGCTGCTGTTTTAAATTTTGTACTGTACATAAGTTCTTTGATATCCACCAGCAGCATGAGGAGCTTAGATAGTGTTAGCTAGAGATCAACTGTGCGGATAAATTATAGTGACCTAAATTATAGTGACCGTTAAGAGATTAATTAATTTATGAATGTATTAACGAAATATTAGATAAATGTCCCGAACCACAGGATAGAGTAGAGTAGAACCTTGCCTTGACCAAGGGTGACCGGTCCACCAAGGATGAACAGGGATCAATAGTGTGATCCACCACACTTCGCGTCCAGGGTCAAGAGGACGGGATGTAGCCATCTAAGATGGCCACCTGCAAAGGACCATGGGAATTCTGGCCAACCCAGGATACAGAGATACAGAGCCTGTGTATTTGAAACACAGGTATCCAAGCCGGATCGAAACCCCCGCTCGTTTGCATTTCAATGGCCCATTTTCCCAGGATGATAGAACTCCAATCAAGCAACCAGTACAGCCACAGACTGATCGACGCCACTCCCTTTACTCAGAGTCCAACTGCCAAGGTCAATGACCGCTAAGGACCTGCCCAGCCACCAAGCACCCACCCCGTTATTGGCCGAAATCAAAGACTGTGATCAGAGCCCTGTCAAACTATTGGGTCCAAGATTAAGGTCCGCCCCAAAGAGCGCGAAATCCCAGAGGGATAAAAGAGAGCACAGCCATGTGTTCCGTCTCTTTTGGATCCGGCCTGTGCCAGCCCAACTGTAGCAGGAACAGCCAGCCAAGTTCAAGACCAATGATTGCTATCTGACGGATGAGCCCAGCAGAGACAGAGCCACTTTCTTCGAACCAGCCAAGTGAAAGCCAGATAAAGGCCTTATCCATTTGTACAGGGCCGGTCGCCCTGAAGTTAAGTATAGGTTATTGTACCTGATAGGTGTAGTTTAACTCGTAGTAGATATTGTGTTTGCATGTCGATGTAACTCTTGTGTATGTAACTAAACCATCTTTTGAACTAACTAACTGGTTGTGTGTTCATTTGACAATATAAGGGAAGGCTTGTGTTTCACCAACATTATCATTAATATTATCAACAGTATTGGCGACGCTGTTGGAATCGAGCAACAATGGTGAGTGTATGGACAAACACCACCAGCTCTGGAGACTTCCGATTGCATAGAGCATGAGGCAGAGATGCCCTTTATCCCGCTACTGTTTGCCCCAGCAATTGAGCCACTGGTGGTCACTCTTAGAGCAGCGAAGAGGTGTAGAGGCATTCAAATAGAAGACAGAGAGGATAGAGTCTCACTCTACATGGTTGACCTGTTCCTCTAAGTCTCAAACCACTTGGTGGAACACCTAAGGGTGCTCGGAGCTTTCTCAAGTTACAAACGTAACCTGAGCAAGAGCAAAATCTTCCCTGTGACCCTGAAGGGGGGGGGGGGGCGGTTAGAGAGAGAGAGAGGGGAGAGCAGGCTGCTGTTCAAGCTTGCCCAGCCCCAATTCCGATTCCTGGGGAATCCAGAAGCCCACAGCTAGATATGGATGCATAAATGAAACCTGATGGCAGCACAGTGGCCCAGTGGTTAGCACTGCTGCCTACGGCGCTGAGGACCCGGGTTCGATTCTGGCCCCGGGTCACTGTCTGTATGGAGTTTGCACGTTCTCCCCCACACCCCAAAGATGAGTCTGGTGGAGGAGGTAAAATGGGACCTGTAGAGGTAGGACTTGATCCCTGCCTGGCGGGACGCCTGTAGACAATCAAGATGAACATACTGCCCAGGTTCCTTTTCCTGTTCAGGTCCCTGCCGATCTTCATCCCCAAGGTCAGAATGGAGGAGGAATCCTGCACAGGAACATCCTCCTGAGCATGGCCATGTCCGCACTCCCACCCCTCCCCAGCCAGATACTGAAGAGATCCTGTGGTAGTAGCCACGCTGAGAACGTGGAATCTTAAAAAATTTTTTAGAGTACCTAATTCTTTTTTTTCCAATTAAGGGGCAATTTAGCATAACCAATCCACATAAGAACATATGAACTAGGAACAGCAGTAGGCCATCTGGCCCTTAGAGCCTGCTCCGCCATTCATTGAGATCATGGCTGATCTTTTGTGGACTCAGCTCCACTTTCTGGCCCAAACACCATAACCCTTAATCTCTTATTCTTCAAAAAACTATCTATCTTTATCTTAAAAACATTTAATGAAGGAGCCTCAACTGCTTCACCGGGCAAGGAATTCCATAGATTCACAACCCTTTGAGTGAAGAAGTTCCTCCTAAACTCAGTCCTAAATCTACTTCCCCTTATTTTGAGGCTAAGTCCCCTAGTAATGCTTTCACCCGCCAGTGCCCGCATCTATCCTATCTAGTCCCTTCATAATTTTATATGTTTCTATAAGATCCCCTCGCATCCTTCTAAATTCCGACGAGTACAGTTGAGTACAGTCTACTCAACCTCTCCTCGTAATCCAACCCCTTCAACTCTGGGATTAACCTAGTGAATCTCCTCTGCACACCCTCCAGTGCCATTACGTCCTTTCTCAAGTAAGGAGACCAAAACTGAACACAATACTCCAGGTGTGGCCTCACTAGCACCTTACACAATTGCAGCACAACCTCCCTAGTCTTAAACTCCATCCCTCTAGCAATGAAGGACAAAACTCCATTTGCCGCCTTAATCACCTGTAAACCAACATTTTGTGACTCATGCACTAGCACACCCAGGCCTCTCTGCACAGCAGCATGTTTTAACATTTTATCATTTAAATAATAATCCCTTTTCCTGTTATTCCTACCAAAATGGATAACCTCACATTTGTCAACATTGTATTCCATCTGCCAGAGCCTAGCCCATTCACTTAACCTATCCAAATCCCTCTGCAGACTTCCGGTATCCTCAGCACTTTTTGCTTTACCACTCATCTTCGTGTCGTCTGCAAACTTGGACACATTGCACTTGGTCCCGAACTCCAAATCATCTATGTAAATTGTGAACAATTGTGGGCCCAACACTGATCCCTGAGGCACACCACTAGCTACTGATTGCCAACCAGAGAAACACCCATTAATCCCCACTCTTTGCTTTCTATTAATTAATCAATCCTCTATCCATGCTACTACTTTTCCCTTAATGCCATGCATCTTTATCTTATGCAGCAACCTTTTGTGTGGCACCTTGTCAAAAGCTTTCTGGAAATCCAGATATACCACATGGCTCCCCGTTGTTTACCGCACTGGTAATGTCCTCAAAAGATTCCACTAAATTAGTTCGGCACGACCTGTCCTTTATGAACCCATGCTGTGCCTGCCCAATGGGACAATTTCCATCCAGATGCCTTGCTATTTCTTCCTTGATGATAGATTCTAGTATCTTCCCTACTACCAAAGTTAAGCTAACTGGCCTATAATTACACGCTTTCTGCCTACCTCCTTTTTTAAACAGTGGTGTCACGTTTGCTAATTTCCAATCCGCCGGGACCACCCCAGAGTCTAGTGAATTTTGGTAAATTATCACTAGTGCATTTGCAATTTCCCTAACCATCTCTCTTAGCACTCTGGGATGCATCCCATCAGGGCCAGGGGACTTGGCTACCTTTAGCCCCATTAGCTTGACCATCACTACCCTCCTTAGTGAAAACAATCATCTCAAGGTCCTCCCCTGTCATAGCCTCATTTCCATCAGTCACTGGCATGTTATTTGTGTCTTCCACTGTGAAGACCGACCCAAAAAACCTGTTCAGTTCCTCAGCCATTTCCTCATCTCCCATTATTAAATCTCGTTTCTCATCCTCTAAAGGACCAATATTTACCTTAGCCACTCTTTTTTGTTTTATATATTTGTAGAAACTTCTTGGGTTGTGAGCGTGAGACCCACACAGACACTGGGAGAATGTGGCAAACTCCACATGGACAGTGACCCGGGGCCGGGATCGAACCTGGGTCGCAGCGTTGTGAGGCAGAGGTGTTAACCACTGCGCCATCGTGCTGCCCACAGAGAACATGTAATCAACTGTGCCACCACTTCGGTCTGACCGAGATGTCCACTTTGGCCCCCATCTGCAAAAATCACAAGTTCACATCCGCAACAGTGGACATCTTCAAAGGGTGGAGACAGGACAAAGGGACTCTGACGGTAGGGACTCTGTACGTAGAAGGCAGGGTAGCGACCCGAGGGGAACCCATGGACGAGTTCCAGTTCCTGAAAGGGAATAAACTAAGATACAATCAAATCAAAAACTTCTTCCAGAAGGAGACGACATTCCCCCAGATACCACGATACTCATTATTAGACATAATAGCTGGGCGAGCTAGGTGATGGGAACTGTGCGGACATGTACAGACGGCTACTGGACGAGGCGAGGGAAATGGGAGGAAGAGCTGGGTCGGGAGATAGGGGGAGGACTCTGGAGTGAAGCACTGCACAAGGCAAACTTCATCTTCACATCAGCAGGGCTGAGCAACTAAAGGTGGTGCACCTAACTAGGTCAAGAATGAACGATTCTTCCCAGAGGTGGAGGGCAGGTGTGAACAGCGCCAGGGAGGCCCGGCCAACCAGGATCTTTCCTCTTGAATTGTCGGGTACTGGACATTCTTATTCGAGACCATGTCCAGGGTTGTGGGGGTGAGGGGTGGAGCCTCTCCCACTAGTGGCAGACTTGGGGTTATCAGAACAGCCAGAGCTCTCCATGGGGAGAAGGGCGGATGCCCTAGCCTTTGCCTCCCTGATCAACTGCTGGTGATCGGCAGCACCACCCAAGCTGCAGATTGGCTTTTCAACCTAGCGGAGTTTCTCATGCTAGAGAAAATAAAATATGCCCTTAGAGGATCGGAGGAATGTTTTCACAAAACATGGAGGTTGTTCACCAACTTGTTCCAAGACTTGTTTGTAACCAGCAACCAATAAAGTGTGGTTGGGGGGGAGGGGGACATGACACCAGAGCAGAGTGCAAAACAAGAAGGGGAAAGGGAGGGGAGAGCAGGAAGGTGGGGGGAGGAGCTTCATGGGGAGAGCAGGAGGGGTGGGTGAGAAGACATCATCACTGGAAACGCAGGGCAGGTAGGAGGGATCTGGAAGTGACAAAGAGCAATAGGCAATAACAACCAGTGCAGTAAGTGTACCCAGCGATACGCCCCCGCTCCCCCCCACAAAAGCACGGCTCAGTGCCAGGAGGCAACCAAAGCGGGGTGGGGGGGAGAGGAAAGACTGCACAGCAGTATTGGCTGACTACCGGGTGGGCTCCCAAGCAAAGACACATCCCCCTCCCCCTTAACTATAAAAAAGCTCACTCTCAGGAGTGCACAGCCAGCCATTGGTCCCCGCGTGACCCAAAGGGCACACCTACCCAGTTGGCTGCCGCTTTTTCTGTAAATTATTTTTTCTTTTGTATCTTTCTCTATTAGCATTTGGCCTTAATACACACACCTTGTAAGTTCTCTATGCATGATAATTGAAACTGCAGTTGTTTTAATTTGTGTTGATACATGTCGTGGTTTTGTCTTGCTCTGTAACTTTTGATATAAAATGTTAAAAATCCAATAAAAATATTTAAAATAAAAAAGAACTGAGTAACACTCAGTAATATGATTCATTGTCTTCCCATCCTTGTGTTTTACCTGAATTGCTTGGATTGTATTTGATTGCATTTGATTTATTGTCACGTGTACTGACAGTCCAGACAGATCATTCCATACATGAAAAAACAGGACATACGATAAATATACAATGTAAATACATAGACACAGGCTTCATGTGAACCAAAGAACAAAGAAATGTACAGCACAGGAACAGGCCCTTCGGCCCTCCAAGCCCGTGCCGACCATGCTGCCCGACTAAACTACAATCTTCTACACTTCCTGGGTCCGTATCCCTCTATTCCCATCCTATTCATGTATTTGTCAAGATGCCCCTTAAATGTCACTATCGTCCCTGCTTCCACCACCACCTCCGGTAGCGAGTTCCAGGCACCCACTACCCTCTGCGTAAAAAAACTTGCCTCGTACATCTACTCTAAACCTTGCCCCTCTCACCTTAAACCTATGCCCCCTAGTAATTGACCCCTCTACCCTGGGGAAAAGCCTCTGACTATCCACTCTGTCTATGGCCCTCATAATTTTGTAGACCTCTATCAGGTCGTCCCTCAACCTCCTTCGTTCCAGTGAGAACAAACCGAGTTTATTCAACTGCTCCTCATAGCTAATGCCCTCCATACCAGGCAACATTCTGGTAAATCTCTTCTGCACCCTCTCTAAAGCCTCCACATCCTTCTGGTAGTGTGGCGACCAGAATTGAACACTATACTCCAAGTGTGGCCTAACTAAGGTTCTATACAGCTGCAACATGACTTGCCAATTCTTATACTCAATGCCCCGGCCAATGAAGGCAAGCATGCCGTATGCCTTCTTGACTACCTTCTCCACCTGTGTTGCCCCTTTCAATGACCTGTGGACCTGTACTCCTAGATCTCTTTGACTTTCAATACTCTTGAGGGTTCTACCATTCACTGTATATTCCCTACCTGCATTAGACCTTCCAAAATGCATTACCTCACATTTGTCCGGATTAAACTCCATCTGCCATCTCTCCGCCCAAGTCTCCAAACAATCTAAATCCTGCTGTATCCTCCGACAGTCCTCATCGCTATCCGCAATTCCACCAACCTTTGTGTCGTCTGCAAACTTACTAATCAGACCAGTTACATTTTCCTCCAAATCATTTATATATACTACAAAGAGCAACGGTCCCAGCACTGATCCCTGTGGAACACCACTGGTCACAGCCCTCCAATGAGAAAAGCATCCTTCCATTGCTACTCTCTGCCTTCTATGGCCTAGCCAGTTCTGTATCCACCTTGCCAGCTCACCCCTGATCCCGTGTGACTTCACCTTTTGTACTAGTCTACCATGAGGGACCTTGTCAAAGGCCTTACTGAAGTCCATATAGACAACATCCACTGCCCTACCTGCATCAATCATCTTAGTGACCTCCTCGAAAAACTCTATCAAGTTAGTGAGACACGACCTCCCCTTCACAAAACCGTGCTGCCTCTCACTAATACGTCCATTTGCTTCCAAATGGGAGTAGATCCTGTCTCGAAGAATTCTCTCCAGTAATTCCCCTACCACTGAAGTAAGGCTCACCGGCCTGTAGTTCCCGGGATTATCCTTGCTACCCTTCTTAAACAGAGGAACAACATTGGCTATTCTCCAGTCCTCCGGGACATCCCCTGAAGACAGCGAGGATCCAAAGATTTCTGTCAAATCTCAGCAATTTCCTCTCCAGCCTCCTTCAGTATTCTGGGGTAGATCCCATCAGGCCCCGGGGATTTATCTACCTTAATATTTTTTAAGACACCCAACACCTCGTCTTTTTGGATCTCAATGTGACCCAGGCTATCTACACACCCTTCTCCAGACTCAACATCTACCAATTTCTTCTCTTTGGTGAATACTGATGCAAAGTATTCATTTAGTACCTCGCCCATTTCCTCTGGCTCCACACATAGATTCCCTTGCCTATCCTTCAGTGGGCCAACCCTTTCCCTGGCTACCCTCTTGCTTTTTATGTACGTGTAAAAAGCCTTGGGATTTTCCTTAACCCTATTTGCCAATGACTTTTCGTGACCCCTTCTAGCCCTCCTGACTCCTTGCTTAAGTTCCTTCCTACTTTCCTTATATTCCACGCAGGCTTCGTCTGTTCCCAGCCTTTTAGCCCTGACAAATGCCTCCTTTTTCTTTTTGACGAGGCCTACAATATCTCTCGTCATCCAAAGTTCCCGAAAATTGGCGTATTTATCATTCTTCCTCACATGCCGGTCCTGAATTCCTTTCAACTGCCACTTGAAAGCCTCCCACATGTCAGATGTTGATTTGCCCTCAAATATCCGCCCCAATCTATGTTCTTCAGTTCCCGCCTAATATGGATTGTAGTCTGACTCAGTAGAGAAGATGTGTGAAGAGATCAGTCCAGTCCATAAAACGTTTATTCAGGAGTCTGGTAACAGCAGGGAAGAAGCTGTTTTTGAATCTGTTAGTGCGTGTTCTTAGACTTTTGTATCTCCTGTCCGATGGAAGAATTTGGCATCTTTAAATTTACAATCTTACATTTTTCAGGGGGTAATCAGAGCTAGGGTGTAGGAGTTCTGTAGATTGCTGTAGTGGCTACCCTTGAGTAGACTACACCATCTAGGAGCACCCAAAATAAATCAGCCCAAGTTTCTATGCTGACCAGTCCCATAAGCAGCACGGTAGCATTGTGGATAGCACAATTGCTTCACAGCTCCAGGGTCCCAGGTTCGACTCCAGCTTGGGTCACTGTGCGGAGTCTGCATATCCTCCCCGTGTGTGCGTGGGTTTCCTCCGGGTGCTCTGGTTTCCTCCCACAGTCCAAAGATGTGCAGGTTAGGTGGATTGGCCATGATAAATTGCCCTTAGTGTTCAAAATTGCCCTTAGTGTTGGGTGGGGTTACTGGGTTATGGGGATAGGGTGGAGGTGTGGACCTTGGGTAGGGTGCTCCTTCCAAGAGCCGGTGCAGGCTCGATGGGCCGAATGGCCTCCTTCTGCACTGTAAATTCTATGATAAGGACCATCAACATGGAACCCTGGAATACAAACAGAAAATGTTGGATAAACTCAGCAGGTCTGGCAGCATCTGTGGAGAGAGAAAGTCAGAATGGCTCTTCTGGAGTGTGAGGTCCTTTCAGACCTACCGCAACATCTGGAATAAAAACAGAAAATGCTGGAAAAGGTCTGGCTGCATCTGTGGAGAGAGGAACATAGTTTTTAAAAATAAATTTAGTCTGCCCAATTCATTTTTTCCAATTAAGGGGCAATTTAGCGTGGCCAATCCACCTAGTCTGCACATCTTTGGATTGTAGGGGCGAAACCCACGCGAGAGGAACATAGTTAATATTTCGAGCCCCTACTTTTTCACCCAGATTTCAGCGTTAAATGGGCTCCTAGGAACAGTGACAAACCTCTCAACATTGGCTTCAAAACCCGGCCACTTAAATTGTGTAAGCTGAGGGCAAAGCAATGGCAGTGACAAGGATTTGAATGGAACGAAGCATTAATAAAGCCGGATGTATGACGTATGGTGAGTTTAACTCCATGAGTATGGAACAAAGATTCTATTGTGATGACATCAGCACGGGCGTTATATAGACGGTGATATCAGCTTTATTGTGAGGTCACACACGGTGAGGGGCGATATTACCGGTTGTAGCGCAGGTGGCTGCAGGTCAGTGGCCCCTTCCCCATCCGACCCCCTCCTGGGTGTGCGGGGACAGCCAGGAGTCGGCGCACACCGAGCGAGGGCCGTTCGACAGGACACGGTCTTTTGAGAGGACGCTGGCGGGTTGAAGTGAGTAAGATCGCGTCGCCTCGGACCGTCCCCGTTCGAGGTTCTGGTCTCCCCTCACACACCCCCACCGGGGTTAAAGTGGGTGGCCGAGTGAAAAGTTGCAGGTGGACATGCAATGTGTGCGGCGCCTCCTGCAGCTCTCGTCTCGGTGCCAGCGGTAAGTGCGCGGGTGGAACGCGCGGCGCCGGGTGACGGTTCAGAATGGCGGGGGCTGGGCCTTCTTTCCCCGCAGGCCAGATGGATGCGTCAAGGCCGCCATGAGGCGGGCGGAGAGTCAAGTCGAAGGGGTGAAGGTCATTTTGTTGGGGTGAATACTCTGGCGGGGGGTAGGCAGCTGTTCCAGGGCTAAGCGGCCCACCCAGGACCCGCAGTAAACCGGCTTTGGGCCTTTGGTGATGTTTCGGGGAGAAGCGGCCGTTAAAGGTGGCCGCACTTGGCCATTCCGGGAGCGTCCCGAGGATTGGGAACTGAATTGCGTGTTAACAAGTTTGGGCAGTGTTGCACCCCAGGACGGAATGATTGAGTTCCCTCTGGAGTGCCCCATTCCATAAGTTTGTGTTTCTTTCACCATGAATGGGCATTTTGTTGCAGTCTTATGCCTGCCTTTTGACTCACGGTGTTTTTTTTTTACACGGTGGCTTTTTTTTTCCATTTATAATATAATTCACTGAGAAATTTGAGAAGATTTTGTGCAGTGATTTTATTTAGTGAGTAGCTGAATGAGCTTGGCCAACCCATTCTTCAACCCCCCCCATTCAACGGGATTTAGTCAAAGTTGTAACATTTAAGCGGTGGAAGAAGGTCAGTAGATTTATAGACATTTACAACACCTGTAGCCAAATTCCCTTTGTACGAATAATCCGCAACTCTTCTGCTAGTGCAACCCAAAACTCATTGTACTGCCCTGATGGTTCCATGCTGTTCCGATCTCCCTGGCTTTAAATGTTTATTGCCTTTGTTGTTACGTTGTGGTGGCTTTAGCCTTAACAGCTATTCGATGTGGCAAAGCATTGCATTTCCCTCAACTTCGCATAGCAAAATTTAGTTTAATCTTTGTCCTCCCTCGTGATACCAATTCTCTCTCATTTTTTTTGTGCAATGTTTGCGCATCTGAATATGTTATACTTCCGCACAAGTCGACAAAGAAGATTTTACTATCAAATCTAGGGCAGCATGGTGGCACAGTGATTAGCACTACTGCCTCACAGCGTCAGGGACCCGGGTTCAATTCTGACCTTGCATGCCTGTCTGTGTGGAGTTTGCATGTGTTCTCAGTGTTTATGTGGATTTCCGCTTGGGTGCTCCAGTTTCCTCCCTCCACTTAACAGCCCAAAGGTTAAGTGCATTGGCCATGCTAAATTGCCCCTTAGTGCCCAGAGATGTGTGCAGGTTGGGCCGAGGTTGAGTGCTCTTTCAGGGGGCTGCTGCAGGCCTGATGGGCCGAATGGCCTCATTCTGCATTGCAGAGATTCTAATCTAACTGAAACCTACTGCTGGTTGGCCTCACCCATCAAGAAGAGTCAGTTATTTGTTTCCCTCCTAGATTTCGGAAAATATTTCTTGTGACAATCATCAGATGAACTATTTTACTTTTGCTTGGTAGGCTTGAGTGATCTGGTATGGGGTATAAGTTCTGTTGTCCTGGTCAGTTGCATGGTCTGCTGTGCTGTTACAGAGGACTTGATGTGCCTCTGGTACCGACTGAATCCAGGTTCTCAAACAGCTGTTTGACCAGTGGATACGATTTTGTGTTTAGACAACAGTGAACTTTTTGTTATAAGCAAGAATTTAAAATGGTATACAGGACAGAGAATCAGTACCCTCCGCTGCCACATCCTGTGTCACTTGTACGTTTCACCATCTGATGCAAAATGCACCAGGAAAAAGATTCATATTTTTATCAGCAAATTTCTTAAATTATCCAAAAGTGAAAGTTGGCTATCCCCACCCCCCATCCCACCTTTACTGCCTCAGTGAATTAGAATTTATGCTCCTTTTTGAAGTAAATTTGTTTTTAAACAATACTAAATGTGTACAAATATGCCATCAGCTTCAGTATGAAGCTCTTTTGGCATTGCAATTTAAATTCGGCTTGGCATTGCAGTTTAAATTCGGCTTTGAACGTGTTAATTTTACTGAGTAAATTGTCTGAAAAGAACATTTTTTAAAATTGAGATTTGAATCTGAAGTCACTGCCTTCCGCTCTCTCCTTAGTAAATTATGTAAAATCCGTATGTGTTTTTTACTATTGCAATTTCATTTAATTAGGAAAAAAATATTTTTCTGTAAATAGTGATTTCTAAATGAAGGATCAGAACCTGAAGTTTTTTGCAGTGATTCAAGAAGAAGGTCGGCCACTGCCTCCCAAGGCATGAGCAGCAACTACTAGTCTTGCCAGTGATATTTGTTCCCAGCTACTGTTATTCTGCAAGAGTGACCCTTGGCTTTTGTTCACTTGCCATTTTAATTCACTGACCCACCACCACTCTGACCTCTCTTGTCCTCTACCACCTACATTTATTTTGCATATTCAAGGATGTGGGCATTGCTGACAGGTTCAGCATTTATGGTCTATCTTTAATTGCCATTTAGATGATGGTGAGCTGCTGCTATCTAGGTGGTGAAGGAACACCCACAATGCTTTAGGAAAGAGTTCCTGGACTTTTTGACCCAGTAAAGAATTTCACTATAGTTCTAAGTCCAGATGGTGTCTAACTTGGAGTTGATGTTCCCATGTATCTGCTGCCCTTGTTTTCTGAGGTGGTTAAGGTTTTGGGTTTGGAATGTGCTCTGCAAGGAGCCTTGATGGTTTACTGCAGTGCATCTTGGTAAGTGGTACATACTGCAGCCGCAATGGTGGGGATAGGGTCCCAATTGAGCATCTAGCTTGTCATGGATGGTGGATGGTGTCAGATGTTTGTGTCAGACGTTTGAGTATTGGCGCTGCAGTCATCCAGGCAAATGGAGAGCATTCCATCACACTTGTGCCTTGTAGATGGTGGTCAGGTGAAAGGGAGTCGGGAGACGTGCTACTTTGCAAAATACTGTCCCTTGGCCTGCTCCTGCAGCTGTATTCTTTACATGGCCACTTAAGTTTATAATCACTGGTATCCCATAGGATTTTAATTGTGGAGGATTCGATGATGGTAATGGCACTGAATATCAAGGGGCTGTGGTCAAACCTTTCTCTTGTTGGGGATATTCATTGCACAGCACTTGTGTAACATTAACGTTCCTGGCTGTTTTCAGCCCAAACCTAAATGTTCATGTTTTGTTGCATGTGGGTGCAGAATGCTTAATTATCTAAAGAGTTACAAATGTACGGTATTCTGTCCCATCATAAGAAAATATCAAAGCTTCTGACATTTTCTTTAAAAAAAATAAATGTAGAGTACCCAATTCATTTTTTCCAATTAAGGGGCAATTTAGCGTGTTCAATCCACCTACCTTGCACATCTTTGGGTTGTGGGGGCGAAACCCACGCAAACACGGGGAGAATGTGCAAACTCCACACGGGCAGTGACCCAGAGCCGGGATCGAACCTGGGACCTCGGCGCCGTGAGACTGCACTGCGCCACCGCGCTGCCCAGCTTCTGACAGTTTCTGATGGAAGATAGGTAATTGCTGAAGCAGCTGAAGATGCTTGTCCTAAGATATCGCCCAGAGGAAATCCTGCAGTGATGAACTGAGGTCCAGATGATTGGCCTCTTTGTCCGTGTTTGGACCAAGAATGTAATGAGCTTGGAGCTGAGACAGCCCCAACTGCTGCTTGGTATCACTGTCAATAACAGCCCACTGTCAGAGGGTTAAGAATAAACCATAATGTTGTGGGTCAGGAGTCACACAGAGGCTAGACCGAATAATAATAATCTTTATTGTCACAAGTAGGCTTACATTAGCGCTGCAATGAAGTTACTGTGAAAAGCCCCTAATCGCCACATTCTGGCGCCTGTTCGGGTACACAGAGGGAGAATTCAAAATGTCCAAATTACCGAACAGCATGTCTTTTGGGACTTGTGGGAGGAAACCGTAGCACCCGGAGGAATCCCGTGCAGACATGGGGAGAACGTGCAGTCTCTGCATAGACAGTGACCCAAGCCGGGAATCGAACCTGGGACCCTGGAGCTGTGAAGCAACAGTGCTAACCACGATGCTACCGTGCTGCTCTAGGGCGGCAGATTTCCTTCCCTTGCATTTATATAGAGCTTTTCGCAGCCATCTGAGATCTTAGTATTTTCAGACAATGAAGTACCTTTTTGAAGTATAGTCACTGTTGTAACGCGGGAACGTGAACTAAATGGTTTTTAGAGTAATTTGGTAGTTTTATGGCCATCATTATGGAGGCTAGCTTTTATCCCAGATTTATTTAATAAATTGGATTTAATTTTCTTCAGCTACTGTGATGGGATTTGAACTTGTGTTTCTGGATCATTATTCCCCTGGATGCAATAACATTACTACTACACTACCCTTCCACTATGCAGCTTGAGGAATTGATTCTCTCTTTTTATTAGATATTTTACAACTATCCAGTGTCAACATTATGTTCCACAATTTCAAATTATAACCATTGTTTTCAGTTTTGGGGCAGCAGGTGCTGTCAATGATGCTGCCTTTGTCATTTACCTCATTGAATAATCTTTCATTTATTTTCTTATCCCACTCCCATCATCTTTATCCATGCATCAAAAATGTCTTTTGTCATTTAACACTCCTATCCGCCACCCTTTCACAGACTTGTGTTTTTCTTCTTTCTTTGCCTTTACATAAGTTATTGGGAGAGTTTCAGCTTGTCCTGTCCGATCAGATTTCTTCTATTTAGAGGGTTTTTAAACACACAATTTATTGGCACTTTGAGTACCCAATTCTTTTTTGTCCATGAAGTGACAATTAAGTGTGGCCAATTCGCCTACCCGGCACGTCTTTTTGGGCTGTGGCCTACTCACCTACCCTGCACATCTTTTGGGTTGTGGGGTGAGACCCATGTCGACAGAGAGACTGTGCAAACTCCACATGGACAGTGACCCGGGGCTGGGGTCGAACACGGTGCCGTGAGGCAGCAGTGCTAACCACCGTGCCGTCCGCAATTATTGGATTTCTGAGTCATTTCTTGAATGACATTGACCTTACATTATTGCACCAAAATTTACCTTGATATTTGTTCCTGCTTTTAGTTTTAAAAAGCTTTCTTCAATCAAAATATTTGCTTGTAATTTAATACAAATTTCTTGGAGCAACTGCATCCAATAATGTCTACAGATGATAGCACTTTCAATTTCAGATGCTATTTTCTGTATGTTTGTACATACGCCAATAGTTTTACTGCAGTACTAGTAGAGTAATTCAATATATTTACTGAACTGTTTCTCATTTGAAGCAAGCAGCCAACAAGAAACCTGAGAATGAATAATCCAGCTATCAAGACAATAGTGACTGATGTTATCAAATCTCCTGAGGATAAGCGTGAATATCGTGGATTGGAACTTTCTAATGACATCCGTGTGTTACTTGTTCATGATCCCACAACTGACAAGTCCTCTGCAGCCCTGGATGTTCACATTGGTATAAAATCTTTCCATCTTTTCTCCATAGCAAGTAAAACATTAATAGTTCTTCTCTGTGCTTGTTTCCTTTGTTAAACATTAATTATTTCAGTAAAACTGTACTCCAGTCAACAATTAAGTCATGTTCATAGCTGTTGTTGTTCAGTTTTTCGTTATTCAGTTTTTCATTATTAACCCATTGGAGATTATGACACTCCGCTTTGTTGAGCTGCAGTTTCTTCCAGTTAAACTGTGGAAAAGCAGAACTCTTATCTTTGCCCCCTCAAATGGTCTGCACCCTTGTCACTGATTCCCTCCCTGGCCACTAAGTAGGCTGTTTGCAGTCTGTGTGCCCTACCTGACCCTGAGTTGTGCTTTAGCCCCATATCTTCCATCGCCATCATTGCTAACTTTGCAGCAGCATTGTATGCCTTCATCTCATCCTGCGCCAATAAGCTGTTGAAGCATTTATCCCTGCCTTTTTCCATTTCCCATACCTGGCTCTTCAAACACTGGCCAGCCTTCCATCATCCATACTCTGTAGATTGAAATTGATCCAAAACTTTGCTATCCATGTTTGGCCTGTACCAAGTTCTGGTCACTATCACACTTGTCCTTGTTGGCCTTCATTAGTTTCAGTTTTCCAAACACCGTTCAAACCTCTTTTATTGCCTCCTTCGCCTCCCTTATTTCTGTAACCATTTCCAGTCCTCCAACTCTGTCCACCCAGAGCTCTCCGCTCCTCCAGAGTTCTCCGCTCCTCCAACTTTGGCCTCTTGTGCAATCCTCGACTCCCTTTGCCCCACCATTGCTGGCTGTGTCTTGTTTTACCAGCTGGCTGTGTCTTTTTTTACCATCTCGACTCCACATCTGCTTGAATATGTAACACACTTACATTTTTTAAAAATAAAATAAATTTAGAGTACCCAATTCATTTTTTCCCATTAAGGGACAATTTGGCGTGTACAATCCACCTACCTTGCACATCTTTGGGTTGTGTTGGCGAAACCCACTCAAACACTGGGAGAATGTGCAAACTCCACACGGAGAGTGACCCAGAGCCTGGGTCAAACCTGGGACCTCGGCGCCGTCAGACTGCAGTGCTGCCACTGCTGCCCCTACATTTTTTTATATAATTGTATTCAAATTTGCCATCCTTTAGTATATTTGTAAGAATCTCTCCCCCTTAAGGAAAAATTACTTTCCACTGGGGTTGGATTATTTTCAGTTTGTTAATTACTACGTTATGATTTGGATCTCAAATCTTTTTTCTTTATAATAATAATAATCGCTTATTGTCACAAGTAGGCTTCAATGAAGTTACTGTGAAAAGCCCCTAGTCGCCACATTCAGGCGCCTGTTTGGGGAGGCCGGTACAGGAATTGAACCCGCGCTGCTGGCCTTGTTCTGCATTACAAGCCAGCTATTTAGCCCACTGTGCTAAACCAGCCTATCTCCTATTTAGTAATCATCAGCTCTCTTTAACACAATTTTAGGTAATGAAATGTGTCAAATGTATTACAAAACACAATTACATGCTCTATAATGTCACAAGCCAGTGACGATGAGCAGGTTTCTATAATGTCACAAGCCAGTGACGCTGAGTAGGTTTCCGGTTGTTTCTGCCTGCTCTCCCCTTTGCCTTGTTTCCTGTCTGTGTGAGACTGTCACTTGTTCCCTCTTCCTGGAGTTGCACCCCCTGAGTTCCTCTCTTCTGCTTTGCTTTTCTCTCATGTGACCTCTGCTGTCTGCTTCTTTGGACCATACGCTTCCTCCATTTTTGTCTGGAGGTTGAGGCAAATATACTTGTGATGCTCCATGGAAAGATAACGCATTGTTACTTTCCAAATCAAACCTGTATTGTTTTGTTACAAATTTCATCTCGTGTCCATCTCCCTTGCCTTCTTGCTAAATAAATGTCTGTTGTTGTAAAATGACTACTCTTGTGCATGAGATTAGGCAGAATATAACAGCAAGGTGTTTCATCTGAAGGGTATAGCAGATGAACCAAATCTTTCAAACCCAAGTACAAGAAAGCAATCCGCAGCAGGAATCCTTCCTGGCATTTTTGTCATTGTCCTCCTCTCTCCTTCCCCACCTATCCATGGGGTCCTGAGGCCAACCATAACATCTCTAACACCTTTAACAATGATTGAGAGATGCCACCTTTTTCAATTTCTTGCAATAGTTGGTTGCATTAAATCATTCACCTTTTTGATTAATTCCATGTGTTCTTGATATTTGCACCCAAATGTTTGTCGAGGAAAATGATTTGAATAACTTAGATTCGTAACAAGTTGCACTCAGCGATACAGTGATAGGTGCCTATCCCTTTGCCAGTGCTCCCAATTTCATATGTTCCGCATTGCTGGATTTTAAGCAGAAGATAGATTACTTTTCACAAAAGAACAAGCTCACCAAAAAATCCTAGTGATGTATTATGCACTGACTGGCAATGCAATCAGCTCTGGGTGGAGGCCATCGAATAGATCCGATGGGAAGGTGCAGGTGTGCAAAGATCAGTGAAAGCAGAGCAATATAGATTTCTCCTTTTCCATCCTCCACCACCCTTTCCAAAAAAATGAAATAAGAAAAGCATTTCCTATGTTTAAGAATGTTGAATATGCTTCTTTGACTGAAATTCGTAATAATCCGATTAGTGTAGAAATGTTGAACAATTGATTAGAAGCTAGTTGGCTTGTAAACCTGTCTTCATTTTGGTGTGATAAGTAACAACTGAGGCGAGGGAATTAAATGTATGCAATGGAATAAAACAGATCAAAAAACGTAAATGTTCTGTTGAAACCTTTTGGTACTAACAGTCAATTTTGAGACCTCCTCCTATTTGTGGCCACACTCCCATCGGGACCTCCTACAACAGTCTAACCCACCTGACTAACCCCTCCCCAAACCCGAACCTCTTCAGCACCTCCCACAGGTACCCCTACTCTACCCTATCAAAGGCTTTCTCAGCGTCCATCGCCACCACTATCTCGACCTCCCCCTCCCTCGCCGGCATCATGATAACGTTCAAAAGCCTCCGCACATTCGCATTCAACTGTCTCCCCGTCACAAACCCCGTCTGGTCTTCATGGATGATCTGCGGCACACAATCCTCAATCCTCGTGGCTAAGACCTTCGCCAGCACCTTGGCATCTACATTTAGCAAGGAAATCGGTCTGTAAGACCCACCTTGCAGGGATCCTTGTCCCGCTTCAGGATCAAGGAGATCAGTGCCCGGGACATCGTCGGGGGTAAAAAAGCCCCCCCTCCCTTGCCTCATTAAAGGTCCTAACTAACAGCGGGCCCAACAGGTCCATATATTTTTTAAAGAACTCGACCGGGAAACAGTCCGGCCCCGGAGCCTTCCCCGCCTGCATGCTTCCTATCCCTTTGATCAGCTCCTCCAGCCCAATCGGGGCCCCCAGTCCCGCCACCAGTCCCTCTTCCACCTTTGGAAACCTCAATTGGTCTAGGAAACGGCCCATCTCTCCCTCCTCCCGTGTGGGCTCGGATCGGTACAATTCCTCGTAGAAGTCCCTGAAGACCCCATTGATGCCAACCCCACTCTGCACCACGCTCCCTCCCCTGTCCTTAACTCCCCCGATCTCCCTAGCTGCGTCCCGCTTCCGAAGCTGATGCGCCACCATCTGGCTTGCCTTTTCCCCATACTTGTAGACCGCCCCCCTGGGCCTTCCTCCACTGCACCTCCGCCTTCCTGGTGGTCACCAGGTCGAATTCGGCCTGGAGGCTGCGCCTCTTCCTCGACAATCCTTCCTCAGGCTCTTCCGCATACCTCCTGTCTACCCTCACCATCTCCCCCACCAGCCTCTCCCTCTCCCCCCCCGCTCCCTCCGCTCCTTGTGGGCCCTAATGGAGATTAGCTCTCCCCTCACCACCGCCTTCAGTGCCTCCCATACCATCCCCACTCGGACCTCCCCGTTGTCGTTGGTCTCCAAGTACCTCTCTATACATCCTCGGACCCGCTCGCTCACCACCTCGTCCGCCAACAGCCCCACCTCCAAGCGCCACAGCAGGCGCTGGTCCCCCTCCTCCCCATCTCCAAGTCCACCCAATGCGGGGCGTGGTCCGAAATGGCTATTGCCGAATACTCGGTATCCTCTACTCTCGCTATCAGTGCCCGACTCAAAATGAAAAAGTCGATTCGAGAATAAGCCTTATGGACATGTGAGAAGAATGAAAATTCCCTATCCCCCGGCCTTGCAAATCTCCAAGGGTCCACCCCTCCCATTTGGTCCATAAATCCCCTCCACACTCTAGGCACCGCCGGCTTCCTACCCGTCCTAGACCTGGAGTGATCCGGTGCCGGAACCAACACCGTTAAAGTCTCCCCCCATTATCAGGCCCCCCACTTCCAAGTCTGGGATCCGACCCAACATACGCCGCATAAAACCCGCATCGTCCCAGTTCGGAGCATACACATTGACCAGTACCACCCTCTCTCCCTGCAACTTGCCACTTACCATTACGTACCTACCGCCATTATCTGCCACAATGCTCGACGCCTCGAACGACACCTTCTTTCCCACCAAGATCGCCACCCCTTGATTTTTGGCATCGAGCCCCAAGTGAAACACCTGACCTACCCACCCTTTCCTCAGTCTTACCTGGTCTGCCACCTTCAGGTGTGTCTCCTGGAGCATAACCACGTCTGCCTTGAGCCCCTTCAGCTGCACGAACACGCGGGCCCGCTTAACCGGCCCATTCAGTCCCCTTACATTCCAGGTTGTCAGCCGGATCAGGGGGCTACCCCCCCCCCCCCCCCCCCTCTCCCGCCGACTAGCCATGACTACTCCTCGGCCAGCCACGTGCCCGCACCCCACACCCGGCCCGTTCCCCACAGCGGCATACCCTCGTCTCGACCCCCCCCCCCCCAGTCTTCAGCGTGGGGAAAAAAGCCCGCGCTCTCCATCTACCAGGCCCTGCCACCAACCAAAACAGTGCCCAACCTGCCCCATCCACCCTCCCCAACCCAAAAGAGAAAAACACAGAGAAAAAGAAACCCAAAACAACGCAAAGGCCCCCCCCCCGAACAATAAATAGGCATAGCATATCCACCGCAGTCCCCAATCGCCCATCCCAACCCTCAGTATGTGTCCAGCTTCTCAGCCTGAACAAAGGCCCACGCCTCCTCCGGAGACTCAAAAGTAATGGTGCCGGTCCTTGTAGGTAACCCACAGTCGCGCCAACTGCAACATGCCAAACTTCACCCCCTTCCTGTGCAGCACCGCCTTTGTTCAGTTGTACCCGGCCCTCCTCTTCGCCACCTCCGCACTCCAGTCCTGGTATATCCGAACCTCCGCGTTCTCCCACCTGCTGCTCTTCTCCTTCTTGGCCCACCTGAGCACACACACACGATCGACGAACCGATGGAACCGCACCAGCGCCGCCCGCGGAGGCTCGTTAGCCTTGGGCCTCCTCGCCAACACTATGGGCCCTGGAAGGACCCCGCTCCAATCAGCGAGTTCAACATGGTGACCACAAAGGCCCCCACGTCCAGCCCCTCCGGGAGGCCCAGAATCCGCAGATTCTACTGCCTCGACCGATTCTCCATCTCCTCGAACCGCTCCTGCCATTTCTTGTGGAGCGCCTCGTGCGCCTCCACCTTTACCACCAGGCCTAAGATCTTGTCCTCATTGTCAGAGATCTTTTGTCGAGCCTCTCTGATCGCCACCCCCTGGGCCGTCTGTGTCTCCAGCAGCTTATCAATAGAAGCCTTCATTGGCACCAGCAGGTCCGTTTTAATCTCTCTGAGGCAGCGCTGGATACTCTCCTGTTGCTCCTCCGCCCACTGCCTCCACACTGCCTGGTCTCCGCCCGCCGCCATTTTGTCCTTCTTCCCTCCCTTCTTCGGGTCCACCACCACCTTTTTTGTCGCCCCGCTCCTAGTTAAAGCCAAAAACTGACGGGGAGCTATTATTAACTCCTTCCCAACCGGGAAACATCGAAAAAGTGCCCTTGGGGGCCCTGAAAAGAGCCCAACAGTCCGTTTTTGCGGGAGCCGCTGAATGTGCGACTTAGCTCCGCATAGCCGCAACCGGAAGTTTCGAGAGGGAATCCTTTTTGCAGTGTTCGCTTCACCAATCTGTCCCAAAAAGTCTGTGGAAACTCCTGAAAAAGGTCTGAGAGTCCGTTCCAGACGGGAGCTGCCGAATGCGCGACCTACTCCTCCATGGCAGTCACCGGAAGCCTCGTCCCCGCTTCTTCAATGGCCTTGGTAGATCTTTTCACAGTTATTCCCTCTGCTGCAAGTCAGCTTGCAGCCTTTAAGCTTGACCTTCCCCCGCCTACATGCTGGAAGAGGCTTTTGTCTCAGCCAAATCTTTCACTGGTTCTGCCGGGTCTGTAACCAAGAGACATACCATTCCCGGGCGACACTGTCGGGGGAATGTTGCAGTCTTCTTCCCACAGTGGGAAATGTCGAACAGATGCCGTTGGGGGCCCTGTAAAGAGCCCAAAAGTCCGTTCCAAGCGGGAGCTACCGAACATGTGACCTAGCTCTGCATAGCCGCACCCGGAAGTCTCCCAATATTTTATTTTTAAGATTACGGAAAGAATGATTCTCTCCAGAAGTGATTGCATGAAAAAATAGGGCTTTGGTATTTCTAAAACAAAACTTTAATTATGAATACAACCAATTTCACAACCAAAAGAACAGCCTACAAATTATCCCTTTAACACAACTATGCAATTTCCTATTAAAAACAAGAAAATAAACTTCTAGTTCTTAATATAGCTTACAATTAGCAGTGCATAGAGTAATTATTGCTTCATAAAACAGATTTGGCTTAGTTTGGAACCCCTTAGTTTGGAACTATCGAACGTGGAAGAAATTGTGGTCTCGGGAGTCAGACGGACCAGAACACAGCTTCTCTCTCTCTCTCTCTCTCTCTCTCTCTCTCTCTCTCTCTCTCTCTCTCTCTCTCTCTCTCTCTCTCTCTCTCTCTCTCTCTCTCTTTTCTGCTATTCCCTAGAAGCAAAACAAATTCCTTTTCAAAAACCATGATCGGGGGAAGAAAAAAGGAGAGAAAAAAAGTACTCCATTTATAAAATAAAACTATACTATTCAAATTGCCATAAATTAGTAATTTTGAAAAATGTATTCATCCCACTTTTATGTTCTAAAAATATACCAATATCCTTTTTTGTAACTTGGACAGCTTTTTGAGCCAATTTCATTGTCCCAGTTGTGTCTTCTATGTTTTGAAAAAAGATGCTCTTCCATTATTTCGAATGGCATAAGAAACTTCAAGATGAAGCAATAACTTCAGATGTCTGCAGTTCTAAACTTTATGATCTCATTTTTATTGGTTTTCAGGCTCCTTGGCAGATCCCAAAGAGATACCTGGACTTGCCCACTTTTGTGAACATATGCTTTTCTTGGGGACTGAAAAGTATCCAAAGGAAAATGAATACAGTCAATTCCTCAATGAACATGCTGGAAGTTCAAATGCATTCACCAGTGGAGAACATACCAACTATTATTTTGATGTATCAAACGAGCATTTGGAGGGTGCCCTGAATCGGTAAATAAATGAATATAGTTTCAAGTTTCTCCCCTTCCTATGTGCGCTCACCTACCCGCTTGCTGGAACGGACTCTCGGACCTTTTTCAGGAGTTTCCACAGACTTTTTGGGGCAGATTGGTGAAGCGAACACTGCCAAAAGGATTCCCTCTCGAAACTTCCGGTTGCGGCTATGCGGAGCTAAGTCGCACATTCAGCGGCTCCCGCAAAAACGGACTTTTGGGCTCTTTTCAGGGCCCCCAAGGGCATTTTTTCGATGTTTCCCGGTGTGGGAAGGAGTTCATAATAGCTCCCCGTCAGGTTTTGGCTTTAACTAGGAGCGGGGCGACAAAAAAAGGTGGTGGTGGACCCGAAGAAGGGAGGGAAGAAGGACAAAATGGCGGCGGGCGGAGACCAGGCAGCGTGGAGGCAGTGGGCGGAGGAGCAACAGGAGGGTATCCAGCGCTGCCTCAGATGTGTTCTACATTATTGCTATATACTTTGTGTCAAGGTCTCGTCTTGCTAGATATCCCCTGGCCGCCTATCCCCAGGCTTGGATGAAGAGTCTGACTATGATGCTACTCTTTGTTGTTTGAGAAATGGGACAGCTTGGGCGGCATGGTAGCACATTGGTTAGCACTGCTGCCTACGGTGCTGAGGACCTGGGTTCAATCCCGGCCCTGGGTCACTTCGTGTGGAGTTTGCACATTTTCTTTGTCTGCGTGGATTTCACCCCCACAACCCAAAGTTGTGCATGACAGGTGGATTGGCCATGCTAAATTGCCCTTTTAATTGGAAAAAAATAATTGGGTACTAATTTACATTTAAAAAAAAAAAAAGAGAAATGGGACACTTAATTTCAGTGTGTTTGGATGGGAAGTTCACCTGTTGGCAATGGATGTATATATTTTGTATTCCTGTTTAAACATGAATTCTGTAGTGTAATTTTCAACACCTTAATGCAGAGAGAATTTGTCCTACAATTTTTCCTATCTTCCTCTTATTTGTAATTATTGTTGTCTTGCAATTACATTTCTGTGCTGCAATTTAAAATGGAGGATAGCTTGAAAGAGGAGCACATTGCTTAGAGTCTGCCTAGCACAGTGCAGCTTGATAGGTACAATTCTTACATTTATTTATTTATTTTTGTGACATAAACCTGGATTTAGTGTCAAACATATATTGTGGTGAGAAATGTCATATCCTTTTTTGCCCAACGTCCAGTTAGTATTTCCTGATCAGAATTAGATTACCACCTTTTTAACAGACAGTAACCTGTTGAACATTGTGCTATTTTCATGGTGGATGTCAAGGGCAGACTGTAGCCAGAGCTGCTGCCTCCAGAAGCAGGCTCCAGACAGGCAAATGCAGAGCTCGGCAGGTTAGGAGACTCGCCTTTGTTCGCTGTAATATTGGCCCAATTCTCTAGAATCCCTACGGTCCATTTGGCCTATTGGATCTGCATCCACCCTCTGAAAGAGCACCCTACTTAGCCTTTGGACACAAGGGGCAAATTTGCATGGCCAACTCACTGAACCTGCACATCTTTGGCTGTGGGAGGAAATCGGAGCACTGGGATCAAACCCGCGCAAACACAGAGAATGTGCAAACTTCACAGACAGCTTCCTGAGGTTGGAATCGAGCCCATGCCCCTGGCGCTGAGACAGAGCAGTATTAACCACTGTACAGCCCCTAAGTGTTGGGGAACCTGGCCCTTGCCACCCCTCCCATTTTTAAAATCCTGGTCCCTCTGTTCTGACATGGGCAGAGGCTTGTAAACCTGACCCTATGTTTATATTATTGGGATGTTACCATTAATGAATTGAATAGATTTATTTCTGTTCCCACCCATGCCCTTCATTAGTTACATACAACGCACATATTTAAGCAATCACTATTTCTTTTGAAAAAAAATTTAGAGTACCCAATTCATTTTTTCCAATTGAGGAGTAATTTAGCGTGGCCAATCCACCTACTCTGCACATCTTTGGGTTGTGGGGGCGAAACCCACGCAAACACGGTGAGAAAGTGCAAACTCCACACGGACAGTGACCCAGAGCCGGGATTGAACCTGGCACCTCAGCGCCATGAGGCAGCAGAGCTAACCACTGCGTCACCGTGCTGCCCCAAGCAATCACTATTTCTGCTTCAGATGTAAATCGTTTCAGTATTGATGACCTTTTGACACCGAATGTATAATAGAGCTTTCTTTAAACAGTTTTAGTGTGATGTGGGTGTACGTTTCTCGAAGCTGTGCTTATTAATTTTTTCCTTAAATGTCTAGGTTTGCCCAGTTTTTCCTTTGTCCTTTATTTGACGCCAGTTGTAAAGATAGAGAAGTCAATGCTGTTGACTCCGAGCATGAGAAAAATCTAATGAATGATGCTTGGCGACTGTTCCAGTTGGAGAAATCTACAGGCAACCCAGAACATCGTTTTAGTTCATTTGGAACAGGTTAGTATTTAGTACCAGTTGTGATGCATGGCCTGAAACATTTAGCTCTGCTTTTCGCTCCACACAGGTTGCCTGACCTACTGAGTATTTATAGCGATTTCTGTTTGCTTTATATTATTTGTCTTGACAGTGCTGTTAAAATGCATGTCACTGGGGCAGCACGCTGGCACAGTGGTTAGCACTGCTGCCTCATTGTGCTGAAGGCCTGGGTTCGATCCCAGCCCTGGGTCACCTCCGTATAGGAGTTTGCACATTCTCCCCGTGCCTGCACAACCCAAGATGAGCAGGGTAAGTTGAACTGTAGCGTACTTATCTAAAAAGTTATTGATTTTAATAAGTACCTAAATGCTGCAACACACTTGTCCAGTAACTTTAAATTTCAGCACAGCATATGACTCCTAAAACTATACACTCAGTCAGTTCCTAAATTTGTTTAATCAACAGCTCTCAACATTTTGATTAAAGGGACCTGAGTGGCTCTGGAAATATTCTGTTAACCATAAACACTGGTGGATTGATATAAACCCTTTGACAAAGCTTTGACAAAGGGTCATCTGGACTTGAAACATTAACTCTTTTCTGTCCCTACAGATGCTGCCAGACGTGCTGAGATTTTCCAGCATTTTCTCTTTGGTTTCAGATGGATTTTACTTTTATGGATTGATATAGAAATATGTGTGACAGAATCTGCTTCCTACGCATTATGGACCAATCTTATTGGTTGCTACTTCACCATTATAATTAATTCAGTCACATGATAACATGTAGAAATACCTCCGCTACTGCAAAACACAATTTCTATGCTTTTTAACATTTACCCTTTAGAACTGCATTTTGCTGCTCATGTTTGAAAGATAAGCCAGTTGTTATTGTATTTCAATTTTATTGACAACTGTGTAGTTAGGATCAAAATTAGTAACTTCTAGTCTTTACCATATGCTCGTCAACCTGTGCCTTAGATGTGTGCTTAAGTTGTCTCTACTCTTAACTTGCAACAGATTTTGTAATTGTCATTTCTGTCTCCTTAGCAAAGGAGGAAGAAATCAAGTTTAAAATGGTTTTTGAACTGTCTTTTTTCTTCTCCAGTGCGCTTTAATGCAGTGGATTAATTCAAAATCACGCAAACACCTGCAGACTCTTAACTCAGCTGTTTTTCGGGTTGGTGTGCTCTAAATTCAGAGTGGTTTCCGTGCTGACGAAACTGAGTATTTAAAAAGGATGCACAAGACTTTAAAGAAATCTGTGAAAATCAAGAAAGAGAAATTAAATAAATGAGTCATTGGATTTTTAAATGTTTTTTCCAAAGGGGCAATTTAGCACGACCAATCCACCTACCCTACATCGTTGGGTTGTGGGGTGAGACCCATGCAGACACTGGGAGAATGCGCAAACTCTAAACGGGAGTTTGCACCACCCGGGGCCAGGATCAAATCCGGGTCCCCGGCGCCGTGTTAAGTCATTGGATTTAAGAACTAAGCATTGTGGAACCATGTTTACAATAAGCATATTTTGCTGTAACTCGACTTCAGAAAGTATTTTTGAAGGATGTCTTGGTGTTTATGTGAAATGTAATGATCTTACAATGTACTCTAATCATTCTCCCCATATCTGCATGGGCCTCGCCCCCATAACACAAAAACATGTGCAGGGTAGGTGAATTGACCATGCTAAATTGTCCCTTAATTGGGAAACAAAAGAATTGGGTACTGCTAATTTATTAAACATAAAACAAATGTACTCTATGGTAGAACATTGTAGCTTCTCCTTCTTTAAAATAACCACCACCATTTCTTCTGGGAACACATTTAATTTAACATCAGACAGGTGATTACTTCTGAACAAAACTCATTTAGTCAGCAAGATATCAGGTGAAATCAAAATCCAGATGAACAGTTGCTGAATGATTTATCGGCTCTCTTGATTTCACTTCAGTGTCCACAGAGAATTATTTAATTGAACAAGCCGCTAAGAGAATGTGTATAAGTGCATGTCCTATTGACTATTTGTTGAATTGCCCATGGTTGTGATGAAAATACCCATGGTTGTGATGAAAAGAGTGCCCAATTCATTTTTTCCAATTAAGGGGCAATTTAGCGTGGCCTATCTGCCTAACCTGCACATCTTTTGGGTTGTGGGGTGAAACCCACGCAAACATGGGGAGAATGTGCAAACTCCACACGGACGGTGACCCAGAGCCGGGATCGAACCTGGGACCTCGGCGCCGTGTGTGGTTATGTAAATTGGGGATGCACTACAAGATTGGAGAAAGAATGCCTGCAGTTTCTCTGAAACTTTCTACTGAGTGTTAGCAACATTTTCTGTTAGTCACATTCACCCTCAGCCAATGGGAACAGTTTCTCCCTTCTCCCTATCTACTGTCTAGACCCTTCATGACCTATCAAATCTCCCTTGAAACTTTTCTTGAAGGAGAACCACTCTAGGTTCTCCAAACTGCAAGTAACAGAAGTCCATAATTTTTTTAGAACCATTCTCATGAGTTTTTTCTGTGACTCTAGTACAACCCCTGGTGAACTCTTCCTTTCTGTCATTCACTGCTATTTTGTTTCTATTACTCATCCAACATTCTCTGTGTTGTGCCTTTTTAATCCATGGGCTTCAGCTTTGCGGGCAAGCCTGTTATATGGCACTTTGTCAGACACCTTTTTTTGAGGTCTAGGACATCATATCAACCACATTAGTCTCATCAAACCTCTTGGTTACATGGTCAAAAACACAATCCTTATTGTCAGTTAAATATGAGTTGCATCTAACAAATCCTTAATTAATCCAAGTGACTACGTTTCTTTGAAATGGTACCATGGGTCTCTTATGTCTACTGAAAGGGCAGATTTATTTTGAAAGTGGGCAACTGCTCTCTTTGTCACTGCAATCTGAAGATATACTACATGTAATGTGCATGGTTGTAGCACAGCACCTCGAGCTATTGACCAAAAGCCTACCCAGGGACAATGGTTCCAACTAATTTTATTTTTTAGAAACATTAGGTCAATACCTGAGGAGGTTCAGGTTTCAAATGTGCCTTTAGTATACAAAGAATTACAGTACATCACAGGCCATCAGCCAGTGTTTAAGCTCCCACAAGAAACTCCAACCGTTTTAATCTAACTCAATCTGCATATTTGTTTATTTCCTAATGTATCATGAGATACAAGTTAAATTGAAATGCAAGCTGTGAGGACACAAGAGACTGCAGGTGATATAGACCGGTTAAGTGAATGGGAAAAGGTAGTTGATGGAAGATAATGTACAAGATAGGGCAGCACGGTAGCACCTGTGGCTAGCACTGAGGCTTCACAGCGCCAGGGTCCCAGGTTCGATTCCCCGCTGGGTCATTGTCTGTGCGGGATTCCACTGTCTCCCCGTGTCTGCGTGGGATTCCTCCGGGTGCTCTGGTTTCCTCCCACAGTCCAAAGACGTGCAGGTTAGGTGGATTGGCCATGCTAAATTATCCTTAGTGTCCAATAAAGGTTAGGAGGGGTTATTGGGTTATGGGGATAGGGTGGAAGTAATAAGGGCTTAAGTGGGCCGGTGCAGACTCGATGGGCCGAAAGGCTTCCTTCTGCACTGTATGTTCTATGTATCTAAAAGTGCATGTTTTCAGTTTTGCAACAAGATATCTTAAAATGTGGAGTTATAATTTGGTCAAACTATTATGCACTCTGCTTCCAGTGAAGCTTTATCAAGAAGCAAACGAAAGAATGTTTTACCACTGGATTAATTTCTCAGGAGAAATCCCTTCTGTTCAAAAGTGTTTGGCAGGGGAAGACCAAAATGCTTCAACAGTTTTCCTGGACATTGGCGGCACGGTAGCACCGTGGGTAGCACTGTTGCTTCACAGCTCCAGGTTCCCGGGTTCAATTCCCGGCTTGGGTCACTGTCTGTGCAGAGTGTGCACATTCTCCCTGTGTGGGTGCTCCGGTTTGATCCCACAGTCCAAAGACGTGCAGTTTAGGTGGATTGGCCATGCTAAGTTGCCTTCAGTTGTCCAAAAAGGTTAGGTGGAGTTACGGGGATAGGTGGGAATACGGTGGAGGTGTGGGCTTAAGTAGGGTGCTCTTTCCCAGGGCTGGTGCAGACTCGATGGGCCAATTGGCCTCCTTCTGCACTGTAAATTCTATGAAAAGTGGAAACTGGTGTTCAGAAAGACTTGGATGCACTCATACAAAGCTCACAAAAAGCTAGCATGCAAGTACAGCAAATTGCCCAATAATTGGAAACAATGAATTGGGTACTCTAAATTTATTTTTAAAAATTTTAAATGAAAATATTCCAACTGAGGTAGTGGTAGTGCTGGACTGTTGGAAGGTGTCATCTTTCAGATGAAATCTGCAAAAGGGGCTTGTTTGGAGCATAAATGCTGGCATAGGCCAAGTAAAATTATTACTTTTGATTTGCTGCACAGTGGCTCTAAAATCTGTTGACACAGACTGGCACTGAAGTTGACTCTTGTGATTGTTTTGTTTCTGACTGCAGAAAAAAGTCTTGAGTTGCAGGAAAAATACATTTTTCGGCCTGCATTGTTCTTGGCTGAAAATATTACATTTTATTGGTTTGCCTGATATTAATAACAATCGATATGACCACAGAAGCTGAGACAATCTAATGAAATTAAAGTTAGCTCAATGCTGATACATTGTGTGTTTATAAGCAGCTCAATACTGCTGTAATCTTTTAATACAGCATCTACTCAATGGGTAGCCTGACTCGCAGGGAGAGTGGGCTGGAAATCTGATGACTGTCCCAGTTCTCTGACCTGCATGCCCTTCAATTTCATATTGTAGCTTTATTGGAAGGTCAGGATTTTGGATTGATCTTGGTATTAATAGCTGTGATTAGTACAAAAATAACACTGGTTTGGTGTTTAAATGCCATTTGCATCCCAGTTTCACACTTTTTTAGTGGAATATTGTTTTCCACAAAATAGCAATACATTACTGTCAGTTATGCTCAGTTAGTGAGTTCATGAATCTGAGTCAGACGTTGGAGTCTTCAAGTTCCAGTCCAGAATTTGGACAGAGAAATCAAGGCTGACACTCGCAGTGCAGTATTGAGGGGATGAACTGTGGACGTTCATCAGTTCTGATGAAAGGTCATGACCTGAAAAGTTAAAATTTTCTCTGATGTTGACCGACCTGTTGAGCAAGATCACCACTGTGGAGGGAACTACATGATAATTTAGTGATTGCTCTTTCGGGTTTCAAGAGGTCAAATATGTAAGAACAGCCCCTCTACCGAAATAGTGGTGTGAGAGTTCTTGGGCTGCAGCAACAAGTTTGCAGCTCCCTTGTTTTGGAATTCCACAAACCCTTTCCAAAATGTGAAACCCGATGATGTTGACATGTAAACTCAACCAATAGCCAGCTTCATACAAAACTAGAACCTAGCAATGAGCTAATTTATCACACTGACGAAAACTGCACTTTTATTTTCATTATTAGGCAACAAACACACCTTGGAAACTAGACCAGCCGAGATGGGCTTAAATGTACGACAAGAACTCCTCAGGTTCCACTCGACGAACTATTCATCAAACCTGATGGCTCTCTGCATCCTAGGAAGAGGCAAGTACTGTATTGGGTAAAACCTTTGTTGATGTGTAATTCTTTATCCTGAATCGCATTTTGTGTTACCCTGGAAATTTATTTTTCTAAAAATGCAATGTATCACTGGACTGTTGAATTGTTTGTGTTGCGATCCCAGCTGGTGTTGCTACTGGACAGTTCAACCCCAGAATGGAGCTTTGGCTTGATGGATCGTAACTTTTATTTATTTTTAGAAACTTGCAGGACTGCTGATTAATAAATGTCTTATTCTTTTGTTAAAAGTTAAACATGAAAAGATTAAGCATGATGCACTACTTCTCCCACGTATATCATTACAGATGTATTGGGATTATACAATTTACCAAAATAGATTTTTTTTCCCCTCTCCTTTTTAATAAGTGCAACAAATATAGGAAAACTTTGTACAAAATGGCTACAGACACAGAACAAATTGCCAGCATAAATACAAGCAATACAGTACAGAATAGATTCAAAACGGGTCAATTGAGCGATCAGAAACTTTATCTTAAATGCCGGATCAATCTAATCTTAGAAGACCTTTATCAGGTTACCCCTCCGTCTTTCAGAGAAAATAGTCCTAGCCTGTTCAGTCTTTCTTGATGTAACTCACAGTTCTGGTACTGTTTTAGTGAACTGTTTTTAAACCATCTCCACTAGCTTTGTATCCTTTTCATAATGTGGAGCCCAGACTACTCTCCGTACTTGGTGTGGTCAAATCCTTTCTCGCTCGCTCATGTTCTCTCTCTCTCTCTCTCTTTTTTTAATGTCCTGATAAACCTGTAGAACTAGATAAATAGCTTTTCTGCCCTTTCACTTGTTAGTTATATATTTTTTTAAAAAAAAATATTTATTAAAGTTTTTAACACTGTTTTTCTCCCTTACAAACAATAACCCCCCCCCCCCCCCCCGTTAACAAAAAAGAAACGAGAAATCACGCGGAGCAAGATATATATACATGACAAAATAGTATATTTACAAATCTTTGTACACTGGCTCTCTCCCGTACGTGCCAGTTTCCCCGACTCTTCATGTTATCTCTTGCTCCTCCACCCCCCCCAGGTTGCTGCTGCAGCTGACCGACCTTCCTCTAGCGCTCCGCGAGATAGTCTAGGAACGGTTGCAACCGCCTGTAGAACCCCTGCGCAGACCCTCTCAAGGCGAACTTAATCCTCTCCAACTTTATGAACCCAGCCATATCGTTTATCCAGGCCTCCACGCTGGGGGCTTCGCCTCCTTCCACATTAGCAAGATCCTTCGGGCTACTAGGGACGCAAAGGCCAGAATGCCGGCCTCTTTCGCCTCCTGCACTCCCGGTTCATCCACTACTCCGAATATTGCTAGCCCCCAGCTTGGCTTGACCTGGACTTTCACCACCTGAGATATTGCTCCCGCCACTCCTCTCCAGAACCCCTCCAGTGCCGGGCATGACCAAAACATATGGACATGGTTCGCCGGGCTCCGTGAGCACCTTCCACATCTGTCCTCTACCCCAAAGAACCTGCTCAACCTCGCCCCCGTCAAGTGAGCTCTGTGAACCACCTTAAATTGTATCAGGCTGAGCCTGGCACGCGAGGAGGAGGAATTAACCCTACCCAGGGCATCAGCCCACAGACCTTCCTCGATCTCCTCCCCCAGTTCCTCCTCCCATTTACCCTTCAACTCTTCTACCAGCGCTTCCCCCTCTTCTTTCATCTCCTGGTGTATTGCCGACATCTTGCCCTCCCCGACCCATGCACCCGAGATCAACCTGTCTTGAATTTCTTGTGCCGGGAGCAACGGGAATTCCCTCATCTGTCGCCTCAAAAAAGCCCTCGCCTGCATATATCTAAAGGCATTTCCTGGGGGTAGCTCAAACTTCTCCTCCAGTGCCCCTAGGCTCGCAAACGTTCCGTCAATGAACCGGTCCCCCATTCTTCTGATCCCCACCCGATGCCAACTCTGGACCCCCCCCCCCCGTCCATCTTCCCCGGCACAAACCGATGGTTACCCCTGATCGGGGACCACACCGATGCTCCCATTGCACCCCTGTGCCGTCTCCACTGGCCCCAGATCCTTAGCGTTGCCGCCACCACCGGGCTCGTGGTATACTTTGTCGGCGAGAGCGGCAGCGGTGCCGTCACCAACGCCCCCAGGCTCGTTCCTTTGCAGGACGCCCTCTCCCTCCATAACCCACTTGCGGATCATCGACACATTTGCTGCCCAGTAGGAGCTCCCCAGGTTTGGCAGCGCCAACCCTCCTCGGTCCCTACTGCGTTCCAGGAACCCTCTCCTTACCCTCGGGGTCTTATTCGCCCACACAAACCCCATAATACTCCTGCCTACTCTCTTAAAGGCCTTAGTGATCACGATGGGAAGGCACTGAAACACAAACAAAAACCTCGGAAGGACCACCATTTTGACCGATTGTACTCTACCCGCCAGCGAGAGCGGTAGCATGTCCCATCTTTTAAAATCCTCCTCCATTTGGTCCACCAACCTTGTCAGATTCAGTTTATGTAGGGCCCCCCAACTCCTGGCTATCTGGATCCCCAGATACCGAAAGCTCCCCTCCACCCTCCTCAGCAGTAGGTCCCCTATCCCTCTTTCTTGGTCCCTCGCCTGTAATACAAAGAGCTCACTCTTCCCTACATTGAGCTTCTAGCCCGAAAACTCCCCAAACTCCCTTAGAGTCTGCATGACCTCCACCATCCCCTCCATTGGATCCGCCACGTACAGCAACAGGTCATCCGCATATAGCGACACCCGATGCTCTTCTCCCCCTCGGACCACCCCCCTCCATTTATTAGACTCCCTCAATGACATGGCCAATGGTTCGATCGCCAATGCGAACAACCGGGGGCACCCCTGCCTCGTCCCTCGGTACAGCCGAAAGTACTCCGACCTCCGCCGGTTCGTCACTACACTCGCCACCGGGGCTCTGTAAAGGAGCTTAACCCAACTGATAAACCCTCCCTTGAACCCAAACCTACGCAGCACCTCCCAGAGATACTCCCACTCTACTCTGTCAAAGGCCTTCTCCGCGTCCATAGCTGCCACTATCTCCGCTTCTCCCTCCACCGATGGCATCATTATCACGTTTAAGAGCCGCCACACATTGGTGTTTAACTGCCTACCCTTTACAAATCCTGTCTGGTCCTCGTGAATCACCCCCGGGACACAGTTAGTTATATAATATGATAAGCCCTGATGTAATTGACGAATGCAAGCTGAACTAGAGGTTTAAATCATGAAGTAACTCATTTAACGAAACAAATGCATTACGCAGGACCATAGTTTTGAAATTGAGTCCATTTTTTAAACCAGTTTTTTTCCTTTTTGTCGCTGGATCAGTTTGTCGCCTGCTTGCTTCTGAGTCTGATGTCCTGCTCCTGATTTTGAGCACAAAAATTCAGGCTGGCACTGCAGGGTACTGAGGGAGTGATGCACTGCTCGAGGTAATGTCACTCTGATGAGGCGTTAAACTGTCTATACCCACTGTCTCAGGTGGACGTAAAAAAACGACCCGTGACTCTATTTTGAAAAAGAGCAGGGGAGTTCTGGCCAATCCTCAGTCAACATCACAGAAATAGATTATCTGGTCATTATATTGCATTTTGTGGAAGCTTAATTGTGTGCAAAGTAGCTGTTGCGTTTTCTGCATTACAATAATAACTACATTTCTAAAGTCTTTTATTCACTGTAAATTGCTTTGTGTTGTCTGCTAATCTTAAAAGTCTTTACACACTAAAATTGGCTCCAGATTCATCAAAGGAGTTATTTTTCTTGCTTAAATTTAAAACTGAAAATTCAGTTAAATGTTCTCCTTGTTTCTTATTCCATTTCACAAAGAATCTAATTAATGCAATTCACAGTAACTTGAATGAATGCATTTCACAGTAACCATTGCAGTGTTAATGTAAGCCTGCTTGTGACACTAATAAAGATTATTATTACTTGTAGCTGCCTGAAAAACATGTGCTGCAAGTTCTAGTGTCGATAGACATTATTAGAAAAACTTGCTAGTTCTATTTGTTCCTGTTCCAGTTTAAACTGTCAATACTTTGGTGTTCCACAGGGATTAGTGCTGGGACCTTTTGTTGTTCGTTGTATATATAAATGATTTGAAGGAAAATGTAACTGGTCTGATTAGTATGTTTGCGAACGACACAAAGGTTGGTGGAATTGCGGATAGCGATGAGGACTGTCAGAAGATACAGCAGGATTTAGATTGTTTGGAGACGTGGGCGGAGAGATGGCAGATGGAGTTTAATCCAAACAAGTGTGGGGTGGTGCATTTTGGAAGGTCTAATACAGGTAGGGAATATACAGTGAATGGTAGAACCCTCAAGAGTATTGACAGAGAGATCTAGGTGTACAGGTCTCACAGGTCACTGAAAGGGGCAACACAGGTGGAGAAGGTAGTCAAGAAGGCATACGGCATGCTTGCCTTCATTGGCCGGGGCATTGAGTATAAGAATTGGCAAGTCATGTTGCAGCTGTATAGAACCTTAGTTAGGCCACACTTGGAGTATAGTGTTCAATTCTGGTCGCCACACTACCAGAAGGATGTGGAGGCTTTAGAGGGGGTGCAAAAGAGATTTACCAGGATGTTGCCTGGTATGGATGCATTAGATAGGAGGAGAGGTTGAATAAACTCGGTTTGTTCTCACTGGAACGACGGAGGTTGAGGGGCGACCGTCTACAAAATTATGAGGGGTATCGACAGAGTGGATAGTCAGAGACTTTTTCCCAGGGTAGAGGGGTCAATTACTAGGGGGCATAGGTTTAAGGTGCGAGGGGCAAGGTTTAGAGGAGATGTACGAGGCAAGTTTTTTTTACATGGGGTAGTGGGTGCCTGGAACTCGCTGCCGGAAGAGGTGGTGGAAGTAGGGATGACGGTGACGTTTAAGGGGCATCTTGACAAATACATGAACAGGATGGGATTAGAGGGATACGGACCCCGGAAGTGTAGAAGATTTTAGTTTAGACAGGCAGCCTGTTCGGCACAGGCTTGGAGGGCCGAAGGGGCATGTTCCTGTGCTGTACTTTCCTTTGTTCTTTGTACATCTGCACTAGTTGCTGTGTTTTGATAGAAAGGGAAAAAGGAGGGGCATTTCTTCTCATTAAACATGCAAGTAAAAAAAGTTCATAGAATTTACAGTCCAGAAAGAGGCCATTCGGCCCATTGAGTCTGCACCGGCCCTTGGAAGGAGCACCCCACCCAAGTCTCCACCCCATTCCCACAACTCTGCAATCCCACGTAACCTTTTGACACTGAGGGGCAATTTAGCATGGCCAATCCACCTAACCTGCACGTCTTTGGACTGGGAGGAAACCAGAGCACCCAGAAGAAACCACGCAGAAGTGGGTTCAAAGTGCAAACACCACACAGTCACCCGAGACCGGAATTGAACCTTGGTCCCTGTAGCTGTGTGGCAGCAGTGCTAACCACTGTGCCACCGTGCTGCCCCACGTAATTTGGCATTCATTTCTTCAGTTTTGCAATTTAACTGCATCATTTAAGCAATTTGTTTGACATTGGGACAGTGTGTTGATGCTATTTTATTGAGAAGAAAGAACTTCTCTTGTGGCCTTACTGCAATTGAAAGCCGGTGATGTCCTTTTGAAATGTAGCGACTATTTTGGGGAAAAGCACCAGACAATTTTTGAGTAGCAAGATCCAACAGTGATTACAACTCCACGGAAGTTTCAGCCCACAATGAAGTAAAAATAGAAAGGACTGGAAATACTCAGCAGGTCAGATAGCATCTGTGCAGAGAGTTAATGTTTTGTATTTATGAGAATTTTGAAAGGTCATTGACTCGAAGTATTAACTCTCCCTCTCTGCAGCCTAACATCCCCAGCATTTTCAGTTGCTATTTCAGATTTCCAGCAATATTTTGGTTATGTATTAGTGCTTTAGTGATGTTGGTTGAGGGTAAAATGTTGGCCAGGGCTGTGGGAGAACTCGCATTCACTTCAATGGACGTGCTGTTGACTTCCGATGGTGGCCATGGAGTGAAAGGTCGCACATTTGGCAGCTCCTGCTCATGGTGGTTTTCTGTGGCTTTTACGTCAGATTGTTGCAGGAATTTTGTAAAGTAGAAGCAGGAACAGAAGGAGGGGACCCCCAGTTTATGGAGCTGCGGCCCAGAAAAAAATTGGAAAAAGAGGAATCAGACGTGATGGCGAGTGAGGACCAGGTATAGAGAGTGGCAGATGCACAGGGTCCGGCCCCGATAGCTCAGTGGTCGATGGACCAGTTGGTGAGCTTCATAAATGGGAAGGAGTGTGCGGAGTCCGGGCGGTGGATGAGATCAGGGCAGTGGTTGACCGGTGAGGCGAGACTGACGACCCAGGGTCAGGCGATCCAGAGGCTAGAGGAGCTGGTGGAGGAGCAGTCCACCTCGATGGCAGCAGAGATCGGGATGCTGCAAGACCAGCAGAAGCGACTGCTGGAGATGGTGTAGGACCTGGAGAACTGTTCTCGGAGGCAGAACATCCAGATCGTGGGTGTGCCGGAGGGAATAGAAGGATCGGATGCTGGTGCGTACCTGGGGAAGATATTGGAGAATCTGCTGGGAGAAGGTGCGTTCGACAAGCCGCTGTAGGTGGACCTGGGCCCACAGGGCACTTGTTTGTCGGCCCCAGGGAGGTGAGCCTCCGAGGGCGATGGTGGTGCGATTGCATCGATTCCTGGACAAGGAACGCATTATGAGGTGGGCCAGGCAGACGAGCTGATGTAAGTTTCAAAGAGGAGGGCGAGTTTTAACAAGGTCAAGTCGGCACTGTATGAAAAGGGAATAAAATGTGGACTGTTGTACCTGGCCCGCCTGTGGATGACCTATGAGGGTTGGGAACTACTTTGGCTCGGTGGAGGATACGGTGGATTTTATGAAAGATAATAAACTGATGAGAGAAGGAAGACCTTGAACCTTGATTGTGGGGAACTGAGCCATGTTTTGAAAAACTTGATGTTCAGACTGACTTTGGAGGTTCTGTATATATTTGTTCCATTTTTCTTTTGGTTCTGTTTGGGATTAGGTGAACAGATAGTAATTTGTGAAGGGAGGAGGGGTGGGCCTTTGTGCTCTGACCTTGGGAGGGCATATTTGTTCGTTTTTGCTTCTTGCCATTGTTTTGATTGTTTGCACTAAGAGCATGGGTGGGGGGACAAGCCAGGGTGGGGCTGCCAGGCTAGCTAGGAGGGCTAGTTCGCAGAAGCGAAGTGGGGGGTGGGGGGGGGGGGTGGGGTGATGGTTTAGACTGCTGACGGGGAGGGGGTGATGATTTAGACTGCTGACGGGGAGGGGACTTCAGTTGGTGGTGGAAAAGGAGGAGAGTTGATGGCAGTAGCTGCCTTGGGGTGGGCCAGGTGAGGTGCGGAACATGAGCCATGGACTGGCCTAGGAGAGGTTATGGCTGATCGGGAGGGGAGTGGGGTGACTAGGCTGGTTACGTGTAACGTTTGCGGGCTAAATGGGCCGGTCAAAAGGACCCGTGTGTTTGCAATTGAAGGTGACGTGGCCATTTTCGAGGAGACACACTTGAACGTTCTGTATATATTTGTTTGTTTTTCTTTTGGTTCTGTTTGGGATTAGGTCAACAGATAGTACTTTGTGAAGGGAGGAGGGGTGGGCCTTTGTTAGGTGGGGGGGGGGGGGGGGGTGCTTTGTCCTCAGATCAGGTTAGGTTGAGGAAGGGTTGGGACGGACAGGTGTTCCATTCGGGATGGACTTTAAAACGAGGAGGGTGGAAATCCTGGTCAATAAAAGGGTGGCATTTGAGGTGGGGAGGATAGAGGTGGACCCGGTGGGGGGCGGGGGGTGGTGGATTCATCGTGGTTAGTGGGAAGCTGGAGGGAATGGCCGTGGTATTGGTGAATATATATGGCCCAAACTGGGATGCTGTCGAGTTTGTTAGGAGGGTGCTAGGGAAGATCCTGGACCTGGATTCACATCGACTGATTATGGGGGGGATACATTAACACTGTCCTGGATCCAAGACTGGACGGGTCGAGTCCCAGGTCCGGAAAGGTGTCCGCTATGGCAAAAGAACTACAGGGGTTTATGGAGCGCATGGGAGGGGTGGACCCGTGAAGATTTGGGAGGCCAAGGAGTAAGGCGTTTTCATTCTACTCCCATGTGCATAACGTGTACTCTTGGGTAGATTTCATTTGTGCCGGGCAAAACGCAGCTGCCTGAGGTGGTATTCAGCAAGACCACGCCCCACTGGGTAGACCTGCAAGTGAGCAAAGGAAAGGCCCAGCGGCCGCAACGGAGGTTAATATAGGGCTGCTAGCAGAGGACGAGGTGTGTGAGCTGGTGAGGGAGGCCATTCGGGGATACACGGGGATCAATGATACGGGTGAGATCTCGGCAGGGGTGGTGTGGAAGGCACTGGAACGCAGTTATCGGGGGGAACTCGATACGAGCCAATAGGGAGAAGGCTGAACGGGTGGAGTTGGACAGGCTGGTAGGCGAATGCTTGCAGGTGGATAGGAGGTATGCTGTCTCCGGATGAGGGGCCTGCAAATGGAATTTGGGCTCCTGTCCACAGGTAAGGCGGAGGGGCAGCTGAGGAAGGTGAAGGGGACGGTGTATGAATATGGGGAAGAAGCCAGCAGGTTGTTGGCGCATCAGCTGAGGAAGCAGGAGGCAGCGAGAGAAGTTGGGAAAGTGAAGGATACAGTGGGGAGGTGGTTTGGATCCGGCGGGGGTGAATGATGTGTTTCGGGAATTTTATAGTAAACTAGACAAATCGGAACCCCCAGCCAGGGAGAGGGGGTGGGGGAAGGTGGTTGTGGATCCGGCGGGGGTGAATGATGTGTTTCGGGAATTTTATAGTAGACTATTGTTGTTAACCTGATCCCAGCCGGGGAGAAGGGCATGAAGTCATTCTTTGGGGGGGGGGGGGGGGGTGGCTGGAGTTCCTGAGGATAGATGAGGAGTTGGTGGAAGGCTTGGGAGGCCCAATGGGGCTTGGAGAGATTTTTGACTGATTGGGGGTGATACAATCCGGCAAGGCTCCGGGACCTGATGGATACCTGGCCGAGTTCTGCAAAAGGTTTTCCGGGCTGCTGGGGCCGCTCCTGGTAAAGGTTTTTAATGAGTCAAAGGGATTCGTTGACTGGGTCCGGCTGTTGTATCAGGCACCAGTGGCGAATGTAAGGACCAACCGGGTCCGGTCTGAATATTTTAATTTGTGTAGGGGGACCACACAAGGGTGTCCACTCTCCCAGTACTGTTTGCCCTGGCCATAGAGCCCTTGGCAATGGCGCTTGGGTCATCGAACATCTGGTGGGGAATAGTGAGGGGGGAGGGGGGGGGGGGTGGAGCTCAGGCTTTCACTCTACATAGACGACTCTACATAACAGACCTGTTGGGGGCGATGGCTGGGATTATGGAGATCTTGGAGGAATTTGGTCTGTTCTCGGGCTACAAATTAAACATGGGTAAGAGTGAGGTGTTTGCGATTCAGGCACGGGTGCAGGAGAGGAGACAGAGGGAGTTACCTTTTTAAAGGGATTGGAAGGAGTTTTGGGTATCTGGGGATTGAAGTGGCAAGGGACGGGGGTCAGCTCCGTAAATTAAATTTGGGCAAGGCAGTGGAGCAAATAAAAGGGGATTTCTGAGGGTGGGTCATGCTCCCATTGTCATTGGCAGGGGCGGGGGGGGACGACGACAAACTGTGAAGGTGACAGTCCTCCCGAGGTTGCTGTTTGTTTTGCAATATCTCCCAATTTTTATCCCTAACACATTTTTCAGGAAGATGAATGTGCTGGTAAGATTGTATGGGCTGGTAAGGCCCCCAGGGTGAGGGCGGTCCTTTTGGAATGGGGGCGCGGGATGGGGGGCATGGCCCTTCTGAATTTTATTAATTACTACTAGGCGGCGAATATATCGATGGTTAGGAAGTGGGGGAGGGGTTGGTTTGGGAGCGAGTGGAGGCGGCATCCTATAAGGGCAGCATGGCAGCATAACGGTTAGCACAGTTGCTTCACAGCTCCAGGATCCCAGGTTCGAATCCCGGCTTGGGTCACTGTCAGTGTGGAGTTTCACGTTCTCCCCGTGCCTGTGTGGGTTTCCTCCGGATACACCGGTTTCCTCCCACTATCCAAAGATGTGCAGGTTAGGTGGGTTGGCCGTACTAAATTGCCCTTAGTGTCCAAAAACGGTTAAGCGGGGTTACGGAAATTGTGGGAATGGGGAGGGGGGGGGGGGGGGGGTGCTCTTTCCAAGGACCGATGCAGACTCGATGGACCGAGTGGCCTCCTTCTGCACTGTAAATTCTATGTAAGGGTGCGAGTTTGGAGGCTTTGTTAACGGCACCTCCGCCGCTCTCGCAGGCTCGGTACTCCGCAAGCTGAGTGGTCGTGGCAGCCCTGAAGGTGTGGGGGCAATGGATGCAGCACATGAGACTGGAGGGGCCGGGTAGGGATTGAGAGATTCGGTGATCTCTTCATTGAAGAGTGTTTTCCGAGCCTGGAGAGATTAGAGGAGGAATTTGAGTTACTGGCTGCAGCTTTTGGTACCTGCAGGTATGGGGCTTTGTCCGGAGGTAGATTTCTAGCTTCTCTCGCCTCCCTCTAAGGGGACTGCAGGATAAGGTGATGTCAAAAACAGGGGTTGGCAGGGCGGCATGTGGCGCAGTGGACGGGACTGTGGCGCGTAGGACCCGGGTTCGGCCTTGGGTCACTGTCCGTGTGCAGTTTGCACATTCTCCCCATGTCTGCGTGGGTTTCACCCCCACAACCCAAAGATGTGTAGAGTAGGTGGATTGGCCACGCTAAATTGCCCCTTCATTGGGGGCGGAGTTCGGTATGTTATTGTGATGTTGTTTCGTGTGTCGGTCCGCTCTGCTGTTTAGAATGTTTAAATGTTAAAATTATAAATGCTACAATAAAATGTTTTGTAAAAAGAAACAATTGACATGTGTCAGGTAATTTGGACATTGAATTCTCCCTCTGTATCCGAACAGTCGCCGGAATGTGGCGACTAGGGGATTTTCACAGTGCCATGAGAATGTCGCTTTAAGAAATGTTTGGCTGCCCATAACAGCTGATTGCTGTTATCGTGTGGGGCGCAGTGGTTGCTGAGTGAGTGTTTGCTGAGAAGGGGAGTAAATTTTTACAAAACTTACTGTTGGGGGTTTCCAGCTGAATCCGATCGGAGTGAGGACAGAGTGACTGCTGGGTAAGTAGGAAAGATACAAATTGTTTGCGCGGGCCCATAACAGCTGATTGTTGTTATCGTGCGGGGGGGCGCAGTGGTTGCTGCTTAAGTGTTTTATTTTTACCTCTATTTAAGTTGGGTGGTTCCTAAACCCGAGACACTACACTTGCAGTGTCCCCCACCCTTCCACCTCCTCTAACCTAAGGGGTTGCGTGAATATCAGGTAAGCTCTTTCTTTCTTGTTTTTATCCGCAAGTTATTGAGAGGGGATAGCAGGGAAGGCAGTGCAATGTTCCTCCTGCAGAATGTTTGAGGTGAGGGACGCCGTCAGTGTCCCTGCTGATTTCACCTGTGGGAAGTGCACCTATCTCCAGCTCCTCCGAAACCGCGTTAGGGAACTGGAGCTGGATGAACTTTGGATCATTCGGGAGGCAAAGATGGTCATAGATAGTAGCTTCAGGGATGTAGTTACTCCGAAGAATCAAGATGGATGGGTGACGGTGAGAGGAGCTGGGAGGAAACAGTCAGTGCAGGGATCCTCTGTGATCGTTCCCCTCAGTAACAAGTATACCGCTTTGGATACCATTTGAGGAGGACGACCTACCAGGGGTAAGCCACGGTGAGCGGATCTCCAGCACTGAGTCTGTCCCTGTGGCTCAGTAGGGAAGGAGGGAGAGCAGGAGAGCAATAGTTATTGGGGGACAGATAGACAGTTCTGTGGCAACGAAAGAGACTCGCGTATTGTTTGTTGCCTGCCAGGGTCCTTGACATCTCGGACCGTGTTTTCAGAATCCTTAAGGAGGAGGGGAAACAGTCACAAGTCGTGCTACACATCGATACCAACGACATAGGTAAGAGAAGGGACGGGGATTTTAAACCGGAGTTTAGGGGGATAGGGTGGAAGCTGAGAGCCAGGACAAACCATGTTGTCATCTCTGGTTTGTTGCCGGTGCCACGTGCTAGCGAGTTCAGGAACAGGGAGAGAGTGCAGATAAACACGTGGCTGCAGGGATTGTGTAGGAGGGAGGGTTTCAGTTACGCGGATAATTGGAGCACATTCTGGGGAAGGTGGGACCTGCACATACAGGACGGTTTGCACCTGAACTAGAGGGGCACCAATATCCTGGGAGGGAAATTTGCTACTGCTCTTCGGGGGGGGGGGGTTAAACTAACTTGTCAGGGGGATGGGAAAACGAGCTGTAGTCCAGAAGCCAGTGTTGAGAGTAGTGAGGTACTGAGGAAGGTATCAAGGTCGCAGGAGTGTACCGGCAGACAGGAAGGTGGGTTGAAGCATGTCTACTCCAATGCAAGGAGCATCCGGAATAAGGTAAGTGAATTTGGAGCGTGGATTGGTACCTGGGACTACGATGTTGTGGGCATTACAGAAACATGCTTAGAACAGGGACAGGAATAGTTGTTGGAAGTTCCGGGGTATAGATGTTTCAGTAGGAGCAGGGAAGGTGGTAAAAGAGGTGGAGGAGTAGCATTGTTAATCAAGGATAGTTTAACGGCTGTAGAAAGGCAGTTTGAGGGGGATCTGCCTACTAAGGTAATATGGGCTTAAATTAGAAATAGGAACGGAGCGGTCACGTTGTTAGGAGTTTTCTATAGGCCCCCAAATAGTAATCGAGATGAGGAGGAAGATATTGCAAAACAGATTATGGATAGGTGTGGAGGTCTCAGGGTAGTTGTCATGGGTGACTTTAACTTTCCAAATATTGATTGGAACCTCTATAGGTCGAACAGTTCGGATGGGGCAGTTTTTGTACAGTGTGTGCAGGAGGGTTTCCTGACACAATATGTGGATAGGCCGACAAGAGGTGGGGCCACATTGGATTTGGTACTGGGTAATGAACCGGGCCAAGTGTTAGATTTGTTTGTGGGAGAGCACTTTGGAGATAGTGACCACAATTCGGTGTCTTTCATTATTGTAATGGAGAGGGATAGGGCCATGTGACAGGGCAAGGTTTATAATTTGGGGAGGGCTAATTCTGATGCGATTAGGGACCATAAGATGGGAACAGAAACTGTCCGGGAAAGGCACAAATGAAAAGTGGAGCTTGTTCAAGGAACAAATACTGCATGTCCTTGATAGGTATGTTCCTGTCAGACAGGGAGGAAATGGCAGTGTGAGGGAACCATGGTTCACAAAAGAGGTTGAATGTCTTGTCAAGAGGAAAAAGGAAGCGTATGTAAGGATGAGAAAACAAGTTTCAGTTGGGTCGCTTGAGGGTTACAAGGTAGCTAGGAATGAGCTTTAAAAAAAAAAGGGCTTAGGAGAGCTAGGAGGGGACATGAGAAGTCCTTGGCGGGTCGGATCAAGGAAAACCCCAAGGCTTTTTACTCTTTTATGTGAGAAATAAAAGAATGACCAGGGTGAGGCTAGGGCCGGTCAAGGACAGTAGTGGGAACTTGTGCATGGAGTCAGAAGAGATAGGAGAGGCGTTGAATGAATACTTTTCTTCAGTGTTCACCAAGGAGAGGGGCCATGTTTTTGAGGATGAGAGTGTTGTTGCTGCTAACTTTAGCCTTAGTTTAATTGCTCTGTTTTATCACCTTTGCTCTTGAGCCGCCAGGCATCTTTCTGATACCGCCACGTGGTTCAAGTTGAAGTACTGATCAATAATCCAACACACCGCTTAGTATGAGTTAAATCAACGCACATTTATTATATACAGTAATCAATGCTTATGCATAAATTCTACTTCTAAGCTACTTCCTACAACTAACAGGTCAATACTTAACTTGGAAATGGCCCACCAGGTGAGGGAAACGAATGGTCTTTCATTTGGGTTCTGAGCCTGCGGGATTCAAAGCTGGTACAGAGCGATAGCTAGGAGCGCCTATCTCGTAGCGAGCGTTGAAGCAAGACTTACGATTTGAGCGGCTGTTGCAGAAGGGTTGCAGGAGGGTGCAGAAGGGGTAGCAGAAGGGTTGATTTGAACTTGGACTCTATTCTTATAGTCCCCAGGGGCTTCCTGCCTTTCGGGGCGGACCCTGTACCTGGTTCCAAGTGATTGGACTTTGTCCCAATCACTTGGTTCGATATTCTCCAATGCTGGAGCGATTCCTTGATCGATGGGCGGTCTTGGGGTGATCGTTCACCTCCCTTTGTGTAGGCTCCTGTTGGCGCCGAAGAGTCTAGGTTGGCTTTGTGTGTCTAAATTGTTGCACGTTGTTCCCGGGGATTGCTCATTAGTATTCAGATGGCTGGTGTTGTGCTGATGGCTGCAGTATCAATCTTGTCTGGCCTTCCCAGAGGTGAACACAGTTTACCTGCAGCTGCTTGTTTTAGTCCTGTTGGCTGATTTTCCCATCAGCCTTTTCCGTTTGCCATTTTAAATCGGGGTTAGCCATTCTAAATCGGGAGTTAGCCATTTTAACTGGCTACAGTGTGATACAGGCGGGTAGGCTGGAGGAGGTAGATGTTCTGAGGAAGGATGTATTAGCAATTTTGAAAAACCTTAGGGTCGACAAGCCCCCTGGGCCAGATGGGATATATCCTAGGATTCTTTGGGAGGCGAGGCATGAGATTGCAGAGCCTTTGGCTTTGATCTTTGGGTCCTCACTGTCCACGGGGACAGTGCCAGAGGACTGGAGAGTGGCTCCTCTGTTCAAGAAAGGGAATAGGAATGATCCTGGTAATTATAGGCCAATTAGTCTTACTTCGATGGTCGGTGAGTTAATGGAAAAGGTCCTGAAGGATAGGATTTATGACCATTTGGAAAGATGCAGCTTAATCCGGGATAGTCAACACGGATTCGTGAAGGGTAAGTCTTGCCTCACAAATTTGATTGAATTCTTTGAGGAGATAATTAAGTGTGTAGATGAAGGTATAGCAGTCAATGTCATATACATGGATTTTAGTAAGGCGTTTGAGAAGGTTCCCCATAGTCGGCTCATGAAGAAAGTAAGGAGGTGTGGGATAGAGGGAAATTTGGCCAATTGGATAAGTAACTGGCTATCACAGAAGACAGAGGGTGGTGGTGGGTGGAAACTTTTCAGACTGGAGACCAGTTACCAGCGGTGTACCACAGGGATCAGTGCTGGGTCCTCTGCTATTTGTGATTTTTATCAATGACTTGGAGGAGAGGGCTGAAGGGTGAGTCAGTAAATTTGCTGGTGACACCAAGATTGGTGGAGGAGTGGATGAGGTGGAGGGCTGTTGTAGGCTGCAAAGAGAGATTGATAGGATGCAGAGTTAGGCCGAAAAATGACAGATGGCGTTTAACGTTGATAAGTGTGAGATGATTCATTTTGGTAGGACAAATTTGAATGCGGATTACAGGGTCAACGGCAGGGTTCTGAGTAATGTGGAGGAACAGAGATCTTGGGGTTCATGTCCACAGATCCCTGAAGGTTGCCACTCAAGTGGATAGAGCTGTGAAGAATGCCTATAGTGTGTTAGCGTTTATTAACAGGGGGCTTGAGCTTTAAGAGCCATGGGGTTATGCTGCAACTGTACATGACTCTGGTGAGACCACATTTGGAGTATTGTGTGCAGTTCTGGTCGCCTCACTATAGGAAGGATGTGGAAGCATTGGAAAGGGTGCAAAGGAGATTTACCAGGATGCTGCCTGGTTTGGAGGATAGGTCTTATGAGGAAAGGTTGAGGGAGCTAGGGCTTTTCTCTTTGGAGCGGAGGAGGATGAGAGGTGACTTAATAGAGGTTTATAAAATGATGAGGGGGATAGATAGATTGGACGTTCAGAGACTATTTCCTCGGGTGGATGTAGCTGTTACAAGGGGGCATAACTATAAGGTTCTGGGTGGGAGATATCGGAGGGATGTCCGAGGTAGGTTCTTTACTCGGAGAGTGGTTAGGGTGTGGAATGGACTGCCTGCTGTGATAGTGGAGTCAGACACTTTAGGAACTTTCAAGCGGTTATTGGATCGGCACATGGAGCACACCAGAATGACAGGGAGTGGGATAGCTTGATCTTGGTTTCGGACAAGGCTCGGCACAACATCGAGGGCCGAAGGGCCTGTTCTGTACTGTACTGTTCTATGTTACTGCAGTGATGTCAGAGTGTGGGTGGAGCTGAGCTCTGGTTCTGCTTTTTAGTTTCACTTTGAGAAAAGCTTGGGTGTGTCTCTCTTTTTGGTTTCGTTTTTGATCTGGATAGTTGCAGTCACAACCAGAAGGTGTAATCTCTGTAATCGAATGACTGTAAATCTGGTGATTTAAAACTAAGTACAGTAATGACTTTAGCCTAATGTGCTTCTGTTGAAAGGTGTGTCTTCTGTTTTCTGGATGTTGTTTGGGACGTTATTTTTAAAAAAAATAATTTTTATTCAAATTTTCACAAAATATCAAAAACAAAATACAGGAAAAAAAAAAAGAACAACCCCCACCCATATACATAAATAATAAATTAACAACCTTCATCAACACAAAGGCAAAAATACACGCCCAGTTAAGAAAAATGAAACAACTACCCCCCTCCGGGATGCTGCTGCTGACAATCTTCTAACGTTCTACCAGGAAGTCCAAGAACGGTTGCCACCGCCTGAAGAACCCTTGTACCGATCCAGTTAAGGCGAATTTCACCCCCTCCAACTTAATAAACCCCGCCATATCGTTGATCCAGGATTGCACGCTTGGGGGGAGGGGGGGCCTCGCATCCTTCCACTGAAGAAGAATCCTTCGCTGGGCTACCAGGGACACAAAGGCCAGAATACCGGCCTCTTTCGCCTCCTACATTCCTGGCTCCTCTGCCACCCCAAATATTGCGAGCCCCAGCCCGGCTTCACCCTGGAAACTACCACCCTCGACACCGTCCTCACTACACCCTTCCAAAAGTCCTCCAGCGCTGGGCAGGCCCAGAATATGTGGGTGTGATTGCCCAGAATATGTGGGTGTGATTTGCTGGCTCCCTGAGCACTTAGCATACCTGTCCTCGCACCCAAAGAACCGGCTTATCCTTGCCCCGGTCATGTGAGCCCTATGCAGCACCTTAAATTATGAGGCTGAGCCTCGCGCAAGAGGAGGAAGAGTTCACCCTCCCCAGGGCATCCTCCCACATCCCCTCATCAATCTCCTCACCAAACTCCTCCTCCCACTTACCCTTTAGCTCCTCCACCGTGGTCTCCTCCTCCTCTTGCATCACCTGATACGTTGCCGAGATCCTTCCCTCTCCAACCCACATCCCCGACAGCACCCTGTCCTGGACCCCCCGTGGCGGCAGCAGTGGGAACTCTACCACCTGCCGCCGAACAAATGCCCTTACCTGCATATATGTGAAGGTGTTCCCCGGGGGGAGCCCAAATTTCTTCTCCAGCTCACCCAGGCTCGCGGACTTCCCGTCCACAAACAGGTCCCCCATCCTTCTAATACCTACCCTGTGCCAGCTCAGAAAATCTCCATCCATCCTCCCCGGGACAAACCGGTGTGTCCCCCAAATCGGGGACCACACAGAGGCCCCTACCTCCCCCCGTGGCATCTGCATTGCCCCCAAATTTTGAGGGTAGCCGCCACCACCTGGCTCGTGGTGTGCCTTGTTGGAGGAAGCGGCGCCATCACCAGCGCCTCCAGGCTCGTGCCCACACAGGACGCCATCTCCAGCCTCTTCCATGCCGCCTCATCCCCCTCTATCACCAACGTATGCACCATTGCCACGTTGGCGGCCCAATAATACCCACAGAGGTTAGGCAGTGCCAACCCCCCCCCCCCCATCCCTGCACCGCTCAAGGACCCTTCTCACCCTCGGGGTCTTCTGTGCCCATACAAACCCCATAACGCTCCTGTTAACCCGCCTGAAGAAGGCCCTAGGGATCAGGATGGGGAGGCATTGAAACAGGAACAAAAACCTCGGGAGCACCGTCATTTTAACTGACTGCACTCTACCCGCCAGGGAGAGTGGCAGCACGTCCCACCTCTTAAACTCCCACTCCATCTGCTCCACCAGCCTCGTGAAGTTAAGCTTATGCAGGGCCCCCCAGCTCCTAGCTACCTGGACCCCCAGGTACCTGAAACTCCTCTCCGCCCTTTTTAGCGGGAGCTCACCAATCCCCCTCTCCTGGTCCCCCGGGTGCACTACGAACAACTCTCTCTTCCCCATATTAAGCTTGTACCCGGAGAAATCTCCAAACTCCCTAAGGATCCTCATCACCTCCGGCATGCCCCCCACCGGGTCCGCCACATATAGCAGCAAATCATCCGCATAGAGCGACACCTGATGCTCCTCCCCACCCCGCACCAGCCCCGTCCAGTTCCTTGACTCCCTCAACGCCATGGCCAGGAGTTAAATCGCCAGTGCAAAGAGCAGGGGGGGACAGGGGACACCCCTGCCTCGTCCCGCGGTGTAGCCGGAAATACTCTGACCTCCTTCTGTTCGTGGCCACACTCTCCACCGGGGCCTCATACAGCAGCCTCACCTGACGAACCCCTGCCCGAACCCAAACCTTTCCAACACCTCCCACAGGTACCCCCACTCCACCCTATCAAAGGCCTTCTCCGCATCCATCGCCGCCACTATCTCCGCCTCCCCTTCCATCGCCGGCATCATTATAACATTCAAGAGCCTCCGTACATTGGTATTCAACTGCCTCCCTTTCACGGACCCTGTCTGATCCTCGTATGACCTGCGGCACACAGTCCTCTATCCTCATGGCCAAAATCTTTGCCAGCAACTTTGGGGGTTGTATTTGAATTGATGGTTGCTAAGATGTTCACTATGTTTTAAAAAGGGTACCTTGAGTTCATAGAATACACATTGTTTTGTTTTAAAAAATACTTTTCCATTTCTGCTGTACCACACCTGTAGTGTGGGCCGTGTGCTCCCCATACCACAATCAAGTAAAAATTGTGGGTCAGGTGAACTCCATGATACACTTTGGGGTTCTCTAAACCCTGGCCCATAACAACATTAACTTCATTTCAGTGTTAATGTAAGCCTACTTGTGACAATAAAGATTATTATTATTAAGTTTAGTGATTCAGACTAACCACTTTGGGTGGATTAAATTGAATTAAAAGAAGCCCAATTCACTGATGGAAAACCCAGCCACAGCAAGTCAGCCAATGTAGAAGCTGTAACTTTAAGATGGTGTCCTACACGTTACAGAATGCATCAGATTTAGAGCAGAGAACAGATGTCAAAAATTCCATGTGGATGCATTCCATATTCGGCTGATGCCAGTTTTGGATAGAAGGGTATTTGTCACTAATCTAGGAACATAGGATATTCTTACAAGTGGCAACGGTCAGAATATTGTATAGCCCCTTTTTCATTAGAATCTCGGAGACCCAGAATCAGAAATGCAGGATTAGACTTTAAGGCTCTATCAAAAATCCTCTCGAGTGAGTGTGGGTCCTACAGATCCATCTTGCTTCAATGTAGATGTGAAAATCCTGCCCAGAAACCCTGGCTAGGTGACTGGAGAGCTGCGTACCAGAGGTGATTGCTGAGGACCAGATGGGCTTTGGATTTGGATTTTATTTATTGTCACGTGTGCCAAGGTACAGTGAAAAGTATTTTTCTGTGAGCAGCTCAACAGATATCGTATTGAAAAGAAAATACATAATAGGGCAACACAAGGTACACTGCCTGCCCTTATGTATTTTCTTTGTCAAGGGCAGGCAGTTAACATTAAACATCAGGTGCCTGCTGAACATGATCATGATCCCTCCGGGGAGGGGTGGAGGGGGGGGGGAGGTGAAGGGGTGGAGGGGGGGGGAGGTGAAGGGGGGGTGGGGGGGGGAGGTGAAGGGGGGGGGGGGGGGAGGTGAAGGGGGGGGGGGGGGGAGGTGAAGGGGGGGGGGGGGGAGGCGAAGGGAGGGGGGGGGAGGCGAAGGGAGGGGGGGAGGCGAAGGGAGGGGGGGGGAGGCGAAGGGAGGGGGGGGAGGCGAAGGGAGGGGGGGGAGGCGAAGGGAGGGGGGGGGAGGCGAAGGGAGGGGGGGGAGGCGAAGGAAGGGGGGGTGTGAAGGGGGGGGGGAAGTGGGGGGAGGGTGAAGGGGGTGTGTGAAGGGGGGGGAAGTGGGGGGGGGTGAAGGGTGAGGGGGGGGTGAAGGGTGAGGGGGGGGGAAGTGGGGGGGTGAAGGGTGAGGGGGGGGAAGTGGGGGGGTGAAGGGTGAGGGGGGTGAAGGGCGAGGGGGTGGGGGGGAAGTGGTGGGGGGGAGGTGGGGGGGGGAGTGGGAAGGGGGGGTAGGAGGGAGGGGTGGTGGAGGGGGGTAGGGTGGAGGGGGGGGAAGTGAGGGGGGGAGGGGGGTAGGAGGGAGGGGTGGAGGAGGGGGAGGGGTGGGGGGAAGTGGGGGGGGGGTGAAGGGTGAGGGAGGGGGGTAGGAGGGAGGGGTGGAGGAGGGGGGGTGGGGGGGGTGAGGGGGGGAGGGGTGGAGGAGGGGGGTAAGGGGGGTGGTGGTGGTGGGGGAGGGGTGGAGGAGGGGGGAGGGGTGGTGGGGAGGAGGGGTGGTGGGGAGGAGGGGTGGTGGGGAGGGGGGGTGGTGGTGGGGAGGGGGGGTGGTGGTGGGGAGGGGGGGTGGTGGTGGGGAGGGGGGGGTGGTGGTGGGGAGGGGGGGGGTGGTGGTGGGGAGGGGGGGTTGGTGGTGGGAGGAGGGGTGGAGGAGGGGGGGGGAGGGGTGGAGGAGGGGGGGGAGGGGTGGAGGAGGGGTGGAGGAGGGGGGGAGAGGGGTGGAGGAGGGGGTGGTGGTGGGGAGGGGGGTGGTGGTGGGGGGTGAGGGGTGGAGGAGGGGGGTGGAGGGGGGGGTGGAGGAGGGGGTGGTGGTGGTGGAGGAGGGGGTGGTGGTGGTGGAGGAGGGGGTGGTGGTGGTGGAGGAGGGGGTGGTGGTGGTGGAGGAGGGGGTGGTGGTGGTGGAGGAGGGGGTGGTGGTGGTGGAGGAGGGGGTGGTGGTGGTGGAGGAGGGGGGTGGTGGTGGTGGTGGAGGAGGGGGTGGTGGTGGAGGAGGGGGGGGGTGGTGGTGGAGGAGGGGGGTGGTGGTGGTGGAGGAGGGGGTGGTGGTGGTGGAGGAGGGGGTGGTGGTGGTGGAGGAGGGGGTGGTGGTGGTGGAGGAGGGGGTGGTGGTGGTGGAGGAGGGGGGTGGTGGTGGTGGAGGGAGGGGGTGGTGGTGGTGGAGGTGGGGGTGGTGGTGGTGGAGGAGGGGGTGGTGGTGGGGAGGGGGGTGGTGGTGGGGGAGGGGGGGGTGGTGGGGGGGGGGGTGGAGGGGTGGAGGGGGGGGTGGAGGGGTGGAGGGGGGGGGGGGGGTGGAGGGGTGGAGGGGGGGGGTGGGGGTGGAGGAGGGGAGGGGTGGAGGGTGGAGAATACCAGAAATGCTCATTGCCCTGGACGCACAAAAGGCATTTGACAGAGTCGAGTAGAAGTATCTCATAGCGGTACTGGAGCGGTTTGGGCTTGGACCAGGGTTCACCACGTTGGTGGAACCACTGTACAGCACTCCCATGGCAAGTGCACGGACAAACCCCACCAGCTCTAAATACTTCCAGTTGCACAGAGGCACAAGGCAGGGATGCACGCTGTCCCCCCTGCTGTTAGCCTTTGCAATTGAACCACTGGCGATCGCTCTCAGACGGCGAAAAGCTGGAGAAGTATCCAGAGGGGGAACAGAGAGCATAGAGTGTTCTCCATTGTGGACCCCCAAGCCAGTATGGAAGGGGTCATGAAGCTCTTAATGAAGTTTGGAGCTTTCTCAGGCTACAAACTCGAGCTGAGCAAGAGTGAAGTCACCTGGTGAACCTGTAAGGGAGAGCGACCGAGCTGAACGGACTGCAGTTCAAACAGCCCAAAACAAATTCCGCAACGTGAGGATCAAAACAGCCCACAACTAGAAACGGATCCACATATGGAACGTGACGAGTCTGATGGAGGAAGTCAAAAAGGACCTGCACAGGTGCGGCACCCCCCCAGTCTCACTAGCAGGGAGAGTACAGACAATCAAAATGACCTCACTACCCAAGTTTCCCATCCTGTTCAGATCCCTCCTGATCTACATCATCAAGGCGTTCTTTAACCACCGTAGACAAACTAATAATGGTGTTGTGTGTAAGAACCTGAGGACGGTTTTAGTTTAGGAGGTACCATGGTTGGCGCAGGCTTGGAGGGCCGAAAGACCTGTTCCTGTGCTGTATGGATCTTTGACCTGACAAAGGGTTCTTTGACCCTCCCAAACCTACAGTTCTACTATGTTACTATTTGAATTTCGTGAACTCTCCTGGAACTACCTATGTGCGACTGTCCTGTTGCTAACTTTTGGTTGGTTCAATTGGCTCTGTTTTATAACCTTTTTCTCTAGAGTCGCCAGGTATCTTTATGATACCGCCACGAGGTTCAAGTTCAAGTAATGATCAATAACTCAACACACCAATTAGTAAGATTCAAATCAAAGCACTTTATTATACACAGTAAATCACTACTCATGCATAAACTCTACTTTCTAAGCTATTTCTATAACTAACAGGCCGATACTTGGCTTCGGACTGGCCCACCAGGTTAGGGGAACAAATGGCCTTTCGTTCGGGTTCTGAGTCTGTGGGATTCAAAAGCTGGTATGGACTGGTAGCTACGAGCGCCTATCTCGTAGCGAGCGTTGACTTGAGACTTGCTTCGTTGGAGGCCGCCGGACAGGTCACTGTCAAGGGTTGCTTCGCGTTGCTGAGTGACCCTGTCAAGAAGGACGATTTGAACTTGGGGGCTTTACTTTCTAGTCCCCAGGGGCTTCCCGCCTTTCTGGGCAGACCCCGTACCTGGTTTCTAGTGATTGGACTTCGTTCCAATCGCTTGGTTTGACTTCTCCAATACTGGAGCGTTCCCCTGATCGATGGGCGGTCTTTAGGTGTCCGTTAACCTCTTTTGTGTTGGCTCCTGCTGGCGCCGAGGAGTCTGGCTTGGCCTTGTTTACCTTAAATGTTTTGATTGTTCCCGGGATCGCTCATTAGTATGTGGATGGCCGCTACATTATTGTGCAGATGGTTGCTGGTATCGATGCTGTCTGGGCTTTTGCAGAGTTTAATACACAGTAAACTTACACCTGCTAGTTTCTGCCTGTGTTGGCTGAATTTCCCTTCAGCCTTTGCTGTTCTCCATTTTACGTCGGGAATTGGCCAACCCAGGTGGCTACAGTCCTGTTGTACGCCTTATAACCAACTGCTGAGAGTCGGATTTTACATGACCCATATCTGAAGCCAGCAGCTGGTTGGAGGCTGCATTGCTAACTATACACAATATTACCCCACAGGCATATCACCACAAATTGGATATTCTGAATTCTCCCTAGTACCTGAAAGGTGCCGTCGTGTGGCAGCTCGGTGATTTTCACAGTAACTTCATTGCAGTGTTAATGTAAGCCTACTTGTGACATGAATAAAGATTATTATTTTAGAAATAATGGGGGTAGGGGAGACTCTGGATCGAAGCATGACACCAGGCAAACTCCACCTCCACATGCGCAGGGCTGAGCCTAATGCAACTATAGGTGGTGCACAGAGTGCACCTAACCAGAACCCAAATGAACAGATTCTTCCGGGAGGTTGAGGACTAATGCAAATGGTGCCAGGGAGGCCCGACCAACCACACCCACATGTTCTGGGCCTGCCCGAGACTTGTAGGGTTCTGGATGACCTTCTTTGAGGAAATGTCCAAGGTTGTGGGGGTGAGGGTGCAGCCATGCCCAAAAGTGCAGTTCTTCAGGGTCTCCAAGCAGCCAGACGCTCTAGCCTTTGCCCCCCTAATCGCCCGCCGAAGAATACTGCTCCGATGGCAATCATCAGCACCACCCAAAACTGCAGACAGGCTGTCGGGCTGGGGAAGAGACAAGTAGCGCTATGATTTATCTCTCCTTGGCGCTTTTGCTTGGCATTGTGCGTGATTAGGCAACTTGTAATTTAATGTACAAACTGAAATGTGTAAATAAAAAATGCAAACCAATAAAAACATTTCTTTAAAAAAAAAAAAAAAAAAAAAAAGTCCCCCTCTTCGACCACACCTGGCCAATAGGATTGAATTTTGACACAGGCCCGTATAAAATGTATATAGTCGCCCCAGACAACCTGGCACAAGGCACTTTGGAGATGAAGTAAGACCATAAGACATAGGAGTGGAAGTAAGGCCATTCGGCCCATCGAGTCCACTCCACCATTCAATCATGGCTGATTTCAACTCCATTTACCCGCTCTCTCTCCATAGCCCTTAATTCCTCGAGGAAAAAAAGTAGGATCAATCTTGTGTCTTAAGGCTAGGTGTAATATGAACTAGGTACTGTAGTATCCCTCATCATGTTACAAACTGAAATTATACCAGCATAGTCCCATACGTGTCTTTTCTCCAGAACTGCAAGACACTCCACGTGGTGATGCAGGCTTTGGAATTCAAAACGTTATAAAACATGGTAATCAATTGTTCAGGCTCCACAGAAATTAGGATTTTTTTCCACCAGGGAAATTGAGGAGTTAAGATACAGGAATCTTGTTCAGAGTCAAGTCTCTAAGCTGCAAACACTTGAGGATTGTTTTAGGATGCCAAATAGTTGACCTAGCTGCTCAAAGGATGACGAGGAAGCATCTCTGAACAGTTCTTCCAGCCAATAATTGCCCTGCTCTCCATTGGTCCAAGAGTATTCATAATAGGACTATCACATTTAGCAGAGTCCACCTTAATATCACCATAAAATAACAAGATCTGGAGGAGGGCGATCCTCCCAAGCCATTAAGACCAGAAGTAGAATTAGGCCATTCAACCCATTGAGTCTGCCCTGCCATTCAACACAGCTGATGTGTTTCTCATCCCCATTCTTCTGTCTTCTCCCCTGACCTTCTAATTAATCAAGAACCTATCTATCTCTGTCTTAAATATACTCCTCGTCTTGGCCTACTCAGCCTTCTGTGGCAAAGTGTTCCACAGATTCGCGACTCTCTGGCTGAAGAAATTCCTCCTCTCAGTTTTAAAGGATCGTCCCTTTAGTCTGAGGGCTGTGCCCTCGCGTTCTAGTTTTTCCTACTAGTGGAAACATCCTCTCCACGTCCACTCTTTCTAGGTCTCTCTGTATCCTGTAAGTTTCAATAAGATTTCCCCCCCCCCCCCCCCCCCCCCCCCCCCCACCCCCCCGACTTCCGGGTGCGGCGATGACCAGCTTGAGTCGCACGTTTCGGCAGCTCCCCTGTGAAACGGACTTTTGGGCTCTTGATAGGAGCCCCAACGGCAATTTTAACGGCTGAAAACACCGTGCGGTAAACCAGAAGGGTGTTCCCCCTGGACACGGATGGAAAAAGGAGAGGAAAGTGGCCGGATTGCAGCGGATCCTTTGGAACAACGGCAAGGAAGGCAAGCAGAAACCAAGATGGCGTCGGAAGGTGGCAGTTTAACATGGGGGCCCTGAACAACAAGAGTTCTTGAAATGCTGTGTGGAAGAGATAAAAAAGGAAATGAAGAAAGAGTTGTTGGCCCCGATATTACAGGCGATTGAAGGGCTGAAAGAGGAACAAAAGACCCAGGAGCAGGAGCTTCGGGTCGTGAAGGCGAAAGCAGCAGAGAATGAAAACGATATACAGGGCCTGGTGGTGAAGTCGGAGATACAGGAGGCACACCAGAAACGGATCTGTGGAGAGGTTGGAGCACTGGAAAATAACACAAGGAGGAACAACTTGAGGATTCTTGGCCTTCCTGAAGGTGTGGAGGGGGCGGGACGTCGGGGCATATGTGAGCACGATGCTGCACTCGTTAATGGGAGTGGAGGCCCCGACGGGTCCGTTGGAGGTGGAGGGAGCATACCGAGTTATGGTGCGAGGATCGAGAGCAGGAGAAGCTCCCAGAGCCATAGTGGTGAGATTTCTCCGTTTTAAGGATAGAGAAATGGTCCTTAGATGGGCGAAGAAAACTCGGTGTAGTAAATGGGGAGAACGCGGTGATCCGCGTCTATCAAGATTGGAGTGCGGAGGTGGCGAGAAGGAGGGCGAGCTTTAATCGGGCCAAAGCGGTACTTCACAAAAAAAAGATAAAGTTTGGAATGCTGCAACCGGCAAGACTGTGGGTCACATATCAAGGGAGGCACCACTACTTTGAGACGGCGGATGAAGCGTGGACTTTTATTGTAGAAGAAAAATTGGAATGATTGGACTACGAAAATGAACGTTTGGACAAAGTGGTGGGACGAGGTGGGGGGGGGGGCGAAGAGGGATTGTATGATTAATCCTGCGGTATGGTAACTTTTCTTTCTCTCCACAGGTGGTGATGGGGGGAGGTGGGGAGGGAGAGGAGATGGGGCGTTGGCCATGGGAGGCGGGGCCGAGGGAGAGGCTTGGTTCCCGCGCTATGATAATTATGGCGGGAATAGAGAAGCAGGAAGGAGGGGGCGCCGCACTGGGCGAGCCGTGATCACGGGGGGAAGCCGAGGTCAGCCAGAGTTTGCTGACTTCTGGGAGCAACATGGGGGGAGTAATTACGCTAGCGGGGGGTCTAGCGGGGGGGGGGGGGGGGGGGGAGGGGGGAATTACTGGGTTGCTGCTGCTGGGGAAAGGGGGGAGTGGGTACGGGAAAGGATGGGCGGGGGGGGCACCGTCTGGGAGAAATACAGCTGCGTGGGAACTGGGCGAGAAGCTGGAAAAAGATGATGGCTAACCGGCAAGGGGGGGGGGGGTGGTGGAAGCCCCCCAACTCGGCTGATCACGTGGAACGTGAGGGGGCTTAACGGGCCGATAAAGAGGGCACGAGTACTCTCACACCTTAAGAAACTTAAAGCAGATGTGGCCATGTTACAGGAAACGCACCTGAAACTGATAGATCAGGTTAGGTTGCGCAAAGGATGGGTAGGGCAGGTGTTCCATTCGGGGCTGGATGCGAAAAACAGGGGGGTGGCTATATTAGTGGGGAAGCGGGTAATGTTCGAGGCAAAGACTATAGTGGCGGATAACGGGGGCAGATACGTGATGGTGAGTGGCAAATTACAGGGAGAGATGGTGGTGTTGGTAAACGTGTATGCCCCGAATTGGGACGATGCCAATTTTATGAGGCGAATGCTAGGACGCATCCCAGACCTAGAGACCGGAAAGCTGATAATGGGGGGGAGACTTTAACACGGTGTTGGAACCAAGGCTGGATAGGTCGAAGTCCAGGACTGGTAGGAGGCCGGCAGCAGCCAAGGTGCTTAAGGATTTTATGGAGCAGATGGGAGGGGTGGACCCGTGGAGATTCAGTAGACCTAGGAGTAAGGAGTTCTCGTTTTTCTCCTATGTCCATAAAGTCTATTCACGCATAGACTTTTTTGTGTTGGGTAGGGCATTGATCCCGAGGGTGAGGGGAACGGAATATACGGCTATAGCCATTTCGGATCATGCCCCACACTGGGTAGACTTGGAGATAGGGGAGGAAACAAGAGGGCGTCCACCCTGGAGAATGGACATGGGACTAATGGCGGATGAGGGGGTGTGCTTAAGGGTGAGGGGATGCATTGAAAAGTACTTGGAACTCAATGACAATGGGGAGGTTCAGGTGGGAGTGGTCTGGGAGGCGTTGAAGGCGGTGGTTAGGGGGGAGCTGATATCAATAAGGACACATAAAGGGAAGCAGGAGAGTAAGGAACGGGAGCGGTTGTTGCAAGAACTTTTGAGGGTGGACAGACAGTATGCGGAAGCACCGGAGGAGGGACTGTATAGGGAAAGGCAAAGGCTGCATGTGGAATTTGACTTGCTGACCACAGGCACTGCAGAGGCACAATGGAGGAAGGCGCAGGGTGTACAGTATGAATATGGAGAGAAGGCCGAGCAGATTGCTGGCACACCAATTGAGGAAAAGGGGAGCAGCGAGGGAAATAGGGGGGGGTGAGGGATGAGGAAGGAGAGATGGAGCGGGGGGCGGAGAGAGTGAATGAAGTGTTCAAGACATTTTATAAAAAATTGTATGAAGCTCAACCCCCGGATGGGGAGGGAGAGAATGATGGAGTTTTTGGATCGGCTGGAAATTCCCAAGGTGGAAGAGCAGGAAAGGATGGGATTGGGAGCACAGATCACGGGTAGAAGAAGTGGTGAAAGGAATTAGGAACATGCAGACGGGAAAGGCCCCGGGACCGGACGGATTCCCAGTTGAATTTTACAGAAAATATTTGACTTGCTCGCCCCCGCTACTGACGAGGACCCTTTAACGAGGCAAAGGAAAGGGGACAACTGCCCCCGACCTATGTCAGAAGCAACGATATCGCTTCTTTTAAAGAAGGA